>NW_025421877.1:0-161369 GCF_011764305.1 Mustela putorius furo | reverse complement strand
GACCTCAGCCTGAGCCCAGTCCTCAGGTAAGGCCTCTCAGTGGCTGGATGGAGAGACAGACATTGGGCTTCAAGCCATGCCCTAGGCCCCAATTTTAAACCATAGTCTGGGTTGTCCCTTCAGTCTTCCACAGGGCTCTGCCTGCTTTGGAATTCCTCTTGGTGGGACACCTGACGAAACAAACCTGAAAGGAGTCCCTCCCATCCACAGATTTGACGAAAAACAATTGGGAATCGGGCCAAGTCCACATAGAGCAGAAACTATTCGTCCATGGCCACATGAGCATCCGCACAACATTCCACGGCCATCGCTTGATACAAAATCCAGAGACAAAAGCCTGAGCACCGCCGCTCACCTGCGCTCATGATTCCCTCATCATATCCTGAAGATGTTCTTTCAGATAAGAACCTAAAACGCTAACGGCACTCGAAGGTGATTGTCACCGGAAAGCCAAAATATAGCTAGTCGTAGGGGGAGGTAACGCTGGGCACTAATGCACGTGTCTTTCACCCTGAGCCCGACCTCGGTGACCAACACCCAGACAGCTGACCGCACACTGAGCCACATCAGGACCCCCGGCCACATGCCTTAGGTTCATCATCTCTTTCCTACCTCAGTTTTCAGGCTTCAGAACCTAGACCTTATCTCCAATCATGCCCAGTGTATTCTGACTGCTGATGCAGAAATCAAAATTTTTTTCAGAAACTCTTCCTTACCCATGGCAAGAAACCTTGTGGTTGGCATGTTGTCCAACGTTGTCAGTGGTAGGAGAAACCAGCATTCACCCTGAGGCCCCGCCCATTCTTGAGTGCGACGAGGGCATAATAAACAACGCATTGTGACCCTCAGTGTGAAGTCCTGTCCCTCTAGTACGTACCAGTCCTCTCAGTGGCCTGGACCATTAGATGTCAATAATGGGCTTGACATGTCCCTATGGGGCCCCAATTTTTAACCAGATTTTCTGGTTGTCCAGTCGCCCCCCTCCCAGGGCTCTTCCTCTACTCTGGAATCCCTCATTTGCTGGACACCTGAGGTTTGAAAAAAACAAAACAAAAACAAATCAATCAACCAACAACAGCAACGGACTTCTTCCATCCCACAGAATGACCCCAAACTCTTTGGACGGGGCCAAAACCCCCAGAGAGTAAGACTCGTCCATTTTCCCATGAAGTCACCCGGAAAATTTCACGACCATGAGTGACACTGAGATAACCAGAGATACAAAAACTTGAGCAAGAGCCTCACACTCGCCCTTTTTCATATCCCGAAGAGTTCTCCTCATGGTCTGTTAGATCAGTCCTGCCATACCTATGAACCCGAAACATAAGCCGAGTTTGTTTGTTTTCAGAACAACTGTCCAAACAGCCCTGGCCTACACACACCTACAGGCTCAGGCCCCCTGGAGCCAAACCTGACGACTGTGCTTGCCCTCTCCAAAGGGAATTGTGTGTGCCCATTCCAATGGCCACAACCCAACTAAGAGGAATAAACCTCCAAAGTCCCTGAGGCCCATCCCAATATTTGTGGCTTCCCAGGACAAACAGGGGGCAATCTGGGCCCATCTGAGCACCTACCGGCACTCAGACCCGTTTAGAGACTGATGTCCCCAGAGGTAAAAAGGAACGAACAGGCCCCTAGGCACCTCCTATCCGATCCATTTGCTTTGGTTTCCAGGCATCTCTCCTCAGAGGAATGGATTTCAATAACAGCATATGGGCTTGTTCTCTTGACTCACCCATCAGAACAAACTCTCATCTACACATGGGAAAACTTGCACGATGGAGCTGTTGTGAAAGCCTCTCTTTAGGAGAACCCCTTCAGGGCCCCAAGTGCCACCGTGCTTCATTCCAAGGTCTCCATAGACACAAAATCATATTAGGGACACATCCACGGGAGGAGTCCATTTCAACTCAGGCCTCCTCGGTTTGCTTCCCCCCAGATTTCCAGCAGATTCTAACCTGTCTTGTTTGCTTGGCAGAAAAATTGGGAATGCGAGGTGGGTCTACCTCAGCCATCCATCCTTAGATACCCTGCTCGGAATCGCTTGTCCCTGGAGCCAACCACATGTCTCAACTTGTCCTGCCTTCAGAAGACAACTCTTTGCAGTTGGGAGCTTCTCACAACTCCCCATCGTGGGAAAACCCCCATTGGCCCCCTTGTGAGCCACACGCCTTCAAGTCATGAAGGTCCACTACGGGACATAAATGTACAACCTGAGTGAAATAGTCTGATCCTCGCACCTAACTTCAGATGCACGAGATCATCGATTCAGGTCTTAGATTTTGTGCCTGCCCATCACCAAGAACCCTAGGCCTAGCTGTGTTTTCTCAGACTTTCCCTTCCTTCGATAACTACTGGCCCACAAGCCCGCCAGTTTGGGCAACGCAGAACATACAATGCATGCACATCTGCCCTCCCCTCCTGAGAAAACCAATTGCCCTCCGGGGGCTACTCAGAAAACCCCACATGAGATTCAAGCCTGCACGCCATTCTGCTGTACCTACCCAACTATAGTAGGCTGTCACTGACACTAAGGCCCTTTCTGACACAGCCTTATCCTGGACCCTCGCTTCCCCACACCCTTGGTCATCTGTGCACAACACTGAGCTCTTCGGACCTACCATGGCCGTTAGGTCTTCATCTCTTTCTCACCCTCGGGTTTCATCAAGCTTCAGAAACCTAGACATCTTTTACTCTCCAATCACCGGCCCGGGTATGATTGAATTATTAGCAAAACGAGACGCTTTTTTTCCCCATGTCAAGATCTGTTCGCTTGGCATTTTTTGTCCCAGGTTCAGTGGTGTAGGTGAACGCAGTGGTGGCACATGATGCCCCGCCCATGCTTGCGGCCCACATGGTTACCAACCCACATTGTGAAGACCCTCAGCCTGAATGCCCTTCCTCAGGTAAGGCCTCCTCCTTTGCTGGATGGATATACAGCAAATATGGGCTTGTCAATCCCTAGTACCCCCATTTTTAAACCAATTTCTGGTTGTCCATCGCGCCTCCCCAGAGCTCTATTCTGGAATCCCTAATTTGGTGGGACACCTAGTGTTGAAAAACAAAATAAAACAAATCAACACAACAAACAAAGTTGACGTCTTCTATCCCGAACAAAATGACCCCCCAAAGTCTTTGGACGGGCCAAACCCCAGAAAGTAATGACTCGATCGTCCAATTCCCATGAGTCACCCGGACATTTCACGACCCTGGTGATATTGATATCCAGAGACAAAAACTTGAGGCAAGAGCTTCACCACTCGTCCTTTTTTCATATCCCGAAGAAAAAAAAAAAGTTCTCCTCAAATGGTCTGTAGATCAGTCCTGCCATAACCTATGACCCGAACATAAGCGAGTTTGTGTTTTTCAGACAACTGTCCAAACAGCCCTGGCATACCCACGCCTAAACTGGGCTCAGGCCCCTGGAGCCACACCTGACACTGTGCTTGCCCTCGGGCCTCCAAGGATTTGTATTGCCCATTCCTAATGGCTTTTACCACATCATTTTACCCTTTTCTAGTTACACGTTACGGATTTTTTTTTTTTAAATCACTCCAAACCGTCCCTGACCCGCCCCCCGGCTCCCACTTTACCTAATATAGTCGTTCGTCCTCCTCCCAGGACCATAAACAGGGGTCAAGCTGGGCTTTGCCCTCCGAGCAACTACCTCGCACCTCAAGCCCCCCCCCTCGTCATGACTGACCCGGCTCCCTATTCAGTTTTATTTCGTAACCTATAGCCGTAGTGAGGACCCCAACAGCGCCCCTCGAGTCCCACCTAATGGCATACCAGTGCTTTGGTGCCTAGGCACTCTCCCTCCCATCTCAGCTGGAGTTGCCCCGGATTTTTCAATAACACCGCTATGCTTTGGGTCGGTTGACCTTACCGCATCAGAACACAAATCTCATTCCGACCACATGGCGAACCTTTGACACCGATGGTAGGTTGTGTGAAAGCTGCCTCTTTCTTAATAACCATTCAGTCGGCACCACGTGTCCGACCCGCTTCTATTCCAAGGTCTCCAATAGACACAATTAATCATTTATATTGCGCACACATGCGAAGGGAGAGTCCATTTCAACAGTCAGACTCCGTCTGGTCCGCCCCCGTCGCCAGCAGGCACTAACCTGTCCTTGTGTGCTTGGGAGACAATGTGGAATGCCGAGGTCGTCTACCCCGACCATCCTTCCTTAGATTCTATCGGGGAAGCGTTGTAATGGACCCAACCAACACGGTCTCAATTGTTGCCTGCCCTGAAGAATCTTTGGCAGTTGGGATCTTCCTCACACCTCCCATCGTGGGAAAACCCGGCAGTGGTTGCCGCGTGATGCCACACCCCTTTCAAGATGGTGCCATCAGGATACAGAATGGACCAACCGAGCGAGTCGAGGTTATACCACGCGCCCTGAGCTTCAGTTTGAGCGAGATTCGCGGATTCGAGGTCGTGTGAGATTGTGTCCCTGGCCACTGATCCTCCAAACCCATGCAAAACCTAGGCGGTGGGCTGGTTGGTTCTCAGGACTTCCGTTCCGATTGACCTACTGGCCCACAAAGCCCTCCAGTTTGGCATTCCAGAACTGACCACCTGCAGCACTCTGTCCGCCCTCGCAGAAGAAAATCATTGCCTTCTGGGCTAGGGGGAGGGGGGAGGGAGGCGCTGTGAAACCGGCCAAAAATGATCCAACTGCACGCCATTCGTGCTGTACCCCAACATATAGGCGACCGGAGCGCTAATGCCTTTTGACAACAAGCCTGTGCCTCGACATCCTGGCCCCACCCAACAGCTGGCCGCACACTGAGAAGGACACTTCATGGACTTAGGTCTCCATCTCTTCTCGACCTCGGTTTTCAAGGCCTTCAAAACCTAGACCCTGATCTCCAAACACGGACCCCGGTCTGAGAATGGATGCGAGACTCGAACTCTTTTCCCGGCAATAAATCCGTCGTTGTCACTGGCCCAAGGTTCAGTGTACTTCCAACCATGTGGGGCCGCAGGGGGGGTGGGGGTCCCCGCAATACTTGCGAGCCATAACCCCCCCCCCAAACACACAGTGGTGGTGACCACGCTGGGCGAGCCTGGAAGGGGCCCAGTCTGGTCAGTGTGGCCTCTCAGTGGCTGGATTTTGCTCGCATATTGGGGCTATGGCCATGCCCCTAGGCTCCCAGTTTTAACCGTATTTCGGGGGGGTCCCTTCACTCTTGTCGTGCTTCTCCGCAGGCCGGGGTGGTGTGCGTATGAATTACCTCTTGGTGGACAACCTTATCTTCCATTCCTGAGGAGTACTGCATCCCACATATTGAACGAAAAACAATTGTGATCGTGCCGAAATCCATAGCGAGCAAGATTCGTGGCTACGTTCTTGATGCCTCCCCAACCTTGCCCCCGAGAAATCACAAGGCTCGGATGCGGGAGATCCAAGACAAAAGCCTGAGCACGGGGCCTCATACCTCGCTCATTCGTCATAGACGGAGAGTTCTTCAGATCAGACCTGCGACGCATTCGGGCATGCCGGGACCCAAGAATATATAGAGTCTAAAAACTTTCGGCACGGAAGCACAGCTGTCGGACAACCTGAGATGACCGGAACTCGTGGGACAACACCCAACATTGTTGACGTGCACACGGGAGCACACTGAACCCCATGGTTGCCCTTGCGGCATCATCCTCCCTACCTCACTTTTTCGGTTAATGAACCTATACGTTAACACCTCCAATCACAGCCCATACATCACTGTGCTGCAGGAATCCAAACGCTGGCCTCCATGGCAGAAACCTGTTGTTTTGGGGGGGGGGACCTTGGGTTTGGCATGTAATCCTATGTTCGTTTAGAGAAACCAGCATAGCACCCTGAGGCCTCGCCCGGCCCGTCCTGTGATTTGGTGGACTGCAGAAATACGCATTGTGACCCTCCGCGTGAGGCGCCCTGTCCTCTAGAGCCCCCTCTCATTGGCGTGGTCCTTAACTGTCAATAAGTGGCTTAGACATGGTCCAAGGCACCAGTTCTTAACTCGTTTTGGTTGTCCATTTGCCCGGTGGTCCCCAGAGCTTCATACTTTTGGACATCCCTAATTGGTCGGGACACCTGAGGGTGTCAATCAAACAAAATAAAACAATCAACAACAACAGACAACAGACTTCCTTATATCCCACAGTAAGGACCCACAGAGCACGTCTTTGGACTGGGGCCAAACCCCCAGGAGAGTATTGACTCTTCAATTCCCATGAATGAAGTAACCACGGAATCTTTCAACGACCAATGAGTGACACAAGATATACCAGAGACAAAAACTTGAGCAAGAGACACCTCATCACTCGCCCTTTTGTCAAAGCCCGAAGAAGAGTTCTCCTGAGCATGGTCTGGCGATCAGTTCTGCCTAGGCCTCTTACCAGAAATTATAAGCCGAGTTTGTGTTTGTCAGGAAAATGTACCCAACGCTCTAAACTAGCCCTGCAACAGGCCCTACAGAGGTCGGGAGCCCAACTGGGAGCCCAAAAAAACGGACTGTGCTTGCCCTCTACAAGGATTTGGTAATGTGGCTCCATGTCCAGATGGCCACAACACTGAGCTAAGAGGATATTAACCTCTCAAAGTGCCCTGAGGGCGGCATCCCAATATTTGTGGCTTTCCCAGGACAAACAGGGGCAATCTGGGCCCATCTGAGCACCTACCTGGGGGGGCACGAACCCCTGAGACTGATTCCCTGCACGGTGCGGAAGGATATACGAACAGCGCCCCTAGGTCACCTATCGGATCACATTGCTTTGGTTCCAGATCATCCTCGTCATCACTGAGGCCTGGGGATTGTGCAATAACACAGCATTATGGCGGTTTCTGTGACTCACACCATTCCATCAGAACAAATCTCATCGAACATTCATGGGAAACTTGCACGATGGAGCTGTGTGAAAGCCCTCCTCTTAGGAGACACCCTTCAGGGCCCCAGGTGCCACCAGCTTCATTTCCAAGGGTCTCCATAGAAACAAAAATCATAATAGTTTAGGTCATCCACCCCCTAGACGGTAGAGTCCATTTAAAGACTTCACTCCAGCCTCCTACGGTTGTCGTCTACCCTCCACGATCCAGCAGATCTAACCTGTCTTGTTGCATGGGAGACATTTGAATTGGAATGCGAGGTGGGCTACCACACATCCATCCTTAGAACCCTGCTCCGGAATCGTTGTGTCCTGGAGCCAACCAACAGGTCTCAACTTGTCCTGCAGAAGAATCTTTGCAGTTGGGAGCTTCAACACAACTCCCATCGGGGGAAACCACCCTGGCCCCGCGAGATCCACAAACACACCCCTGAGGTCAAGAAGAGGGCCCTCAGGGACAGGAATGTCCAACACTGAGCGATCGTCTTGATTCTCGCCCGTGACTTCAGATGCACGAGATCTCGATTCAGGTCTGTAGAGTAATGTGCCTGCCATATCCGGCTCACCCAGAAACCTAGGCCTAGCTGTGGGTTCAGAGCTGTCGAGGGGGGGGGGGGGTCCGTCCTTCATGACTACTGGCCCACATTTCAATCCTCTCCAGTTTTTGGCAATTTCCAGAACTACAATGCAGCCTCGGCTCGGCCTGCCTCCAGAAAAAAAAACTCATTGCCCTCTGGGGGCCTACCCCCCCCACCCCAAATTACGGATATTAAACTTCTGCACGGCTCATCCGCGCTGTACCCCCAAATTATATATAGTGACCTGGAGCACTAATCCCCTGCCTTTTTTGACACAGCCGGACGTGTGCCTGGACCATCCTGGCCCCACCCAGACAGCTGGCCTCACACACTGAGCACATACAGACCCGTCATGGCCTTAGGATGTGTCGTCATCCACGTCTCTTCTCTAACCTGGGTTTTTTTCAGGCTTCAGGAACCTCAGACCTTATCTCCAATCAATGCCGCGGGTTTGAAAATGATGCAGTCAGAAAATCAGAACTCTTTCCCCAATGGCAAGAAATCTTGTGGTTGGTATGTTGTCCAAGGTTCAGTGCTCGTTGAAACCAGTGTGGCCCCATGAGGCCCCCCCGCCCATGCTTGCGTGGCCACATTTGGTCACAAAACACACATTGTGACCCTCAGCCTGAGCCCAGTCCTCAGGTAAAGGGGCCTCTCCAGTCGGCCTGGATGGAGAGGACACAGCATATTGGGGGCTTGCCTAATTTCTGCCACTAGGCCCCAATTTTTTAACCGTAGTTCTGGGTTTGTTCCCTTCACTTCTTTCACAAGGGGGCTCTGCTTTGGAATTCCTCTTTTGGTGGTTTGACAACCTGAGGTAACAAACCTGAAAGGAGTCCTCCCATCCCACAGATTGAACGAAAAAACAATTGGGGGATCGGCCCTGGCCAAATCCACAGAGAGCAAGATTCCGTCCATGGCCCATGAGGCCTCCCCAAACATTCCACAACACTGCCATGGCGCTGATGATACAAAATCCAGAGACAAAAGCCTGAGCATTCGCGCCTCAGACTCGCTCATTCTTCATATCCTGAAGAGTTTCTTCAGATAAGAACCTACACGGCACTCGACATGCACCCCAAAAATATATAGTCTAACCCTGGGGCACTAAGGCACTGTCTGACAACCTGAGCCCGGACCCTCGTGACCAACACCCCAGACAGCTGACCGCACATCTGACACAATCATCCCGCCCTGGCCTTAGGTCATCATCTCTCATCTCTTCCCTACCTCAGTTTTCAGGCTTCAGAACCTAGACCTTATCTCCAATCACTGCCCAGGGGGGTGACTGTGATTCAGAAATCAGAAACTCTTCCTTACCCATGGCAAGAAAACCTTGTGGTTGGCATGTTGTCCAACGTTCAGTGTAGGAGAAAAACCAGCATTCACCCTGAGGCCCCGCCCCAGCCCCTTCTTTTGAGTGCGACGAGGGCATAAACAACGCATTGTGACCCTTCAGCGTGAGTCCCTGTCCTCTAGTACGTCCTCTCAGTGAGCTGGACCATTAGATGTCATAATGGGCTTGACATGTCCCTAGGCCCCAATTTTTACATTAACCAGATTTTTCTGGTTTGTCCAGGTCGCCCCCTGGGGCCCCAGGGCTCTACTCTGGAATCCCTCATTTGGTGGGACAAAACCTGAGGTTGAAAAACAAAAAAAAAACAAAAACAACACCAACAAACAAACTTTACGGACTTCTTCCATCCCACAGAATGACCCCAAACTCTTTGGACGGGGCCAAACCCCCAGAGAGTAAGACTCGTCCATTTCCCATGAAGTCACCCGAAATTTCACGACCATGAGTGACACGATATCCAGAGACAAAAAACTTGAGCAAGAGCCTCACACTCGCCCTTTTTTTTTCTTCATATCCCGAAGATTTCCCTCATGGTCTGTAGATCAGTCCTGCCATACCTATGACCCGAAACATAAGCCGAGTTTGTGTTTTTCAGACAACTGTCCAAACAGCCCTGGCCTACACCACCCTACAGGCTCAAGGACCCCTGGAGCCAAAACCTGACGACTGTGCTTGCCCTCTCCAGGGAATTGTATGTGCCCATTCCAATGGCCACAACCCTACTAATAGATAAACCTCCAAAGTCCCTGAGGCCATCCCAATATTTGTGGCTTCCCAGAACAAACAGGGGAAATCTGGGCCCATCTGAGCACCTACCGGCACTCAGGACCCCTAGACTGATGTCCCCTGAGGTAAAAAAAAGGATAACGAAACAGGCCCCTAGGCACCTATCGGATCCATTGCTTTGGTTTCCAGGCATCTCTCCTCAGAGGCCTGGATTTCAATACAGCATATGGCTGTTTCTTGACTCACCCATCAGAACAAATCTCATCTACACATGGGAAACTTGCACGATGGAGCTTTGTGGAAGCCTCTCTTTAGGAGAACCCTTCAGAGCCCCAGTGCCACCGCTTCATTCCAAGGTCTCCATAGACACAAAATCATATGTGGACACATCCACGGGAGAGTCCATTTCAACTCAGCCTCCTCGGTTGCTCCCCCAGATCCAGCAGATCTAACCTGTCTTGTTGCTTGGAGACAATTGGAAATGCGAGGTGGGCTACCCAGCCATCCATCCTTAGAACCCTGCTCGGAATCGTTGTCCCTGGAGCCAACCAACAGGTCTCAATTGTCCTGCAGAAGAATCTTTGCAGTTGGGAGCTTCTCACAACTCCCATCGTGAGAAAACACCCATGGCCTCGTGATCCCCCCCCCCTTCAAGAAGGGGGCCATCAGGGACAGAATGTCCAACCTGAGCGATCGTCTGATCCTCGCCCTGACTTCAGATGCACGAGATCTCGATTCAGATCTGTAGATTGTGTGCCTGCCATATCCTCACCCAGAAACCTAGGCCTAGCTTGGGTTCTCAGACTTCCGTCCTCAGACTAATGGCCCACAAGCCCTCCAGTTTGGCAATCCAGAACTACAATGCAGCACTCTGCCTGCCCTCCAGAAGAAAAACATTGCCCTCTGGGGCTACCCAGAAACCCCAAATGAGGATCAACCTGCACGCCATTCGGCTGTACCCCAAATATATAGGGTGACCTGGGCACTAATGCCCTTTCTGACACAGCCTGAGCCTGGACCTCCTGGCCCCACCCAGACAGCTGGCCGCACACTGAGCACATCGGACCCGCCATGGCTTTAGGTCGTCATCTCTTCTCAACCCGGGTTTTCAGGCTTCAGAACCTAGACCTTATCTCCAATCACGGCCCGGTTTGAAAATGATGCAGAAATCAAAACTCTTTCCCCATGGCAAGAAAACCTTGTGGTTGGCATGTTGTCCAATGTTCAGTGTAGTGGAAACCAGTGTGGCCCATGAGGCCCCGCCATGCTTGCGGGCCACATTGGTGGCAAACACACATTGTGACCCTCAGCCTGAGCCCAGTCCTCAGGTAAGGCCTCTCAGTGGCTGGATGGAGAGACAGCATATTGGGCTTGCCATGCCCCTAGGCCCCAAATTTTTAACCATAGTTCGGGTTGTCCCTTCAGTCTTCCACAGGGCTCTGCTTTGGAATTCCTCTTTGGTGGGACACCTGACGAAACAAACCTGAAAGGAGTCCTCCCATCCCACAGATTGACGAAAAAAACAATTGGGATCGGGACAAGTCCACAGAGAGCAAGATTCGTCCATGGCCCATGTGGCCTCCCCAACATTCCACGGCCATCGCTGATACAAAATCCAGAGACAAAAGCCTGAGCACGCGCCTCAGACTCGCTCATTCTTCATATCCTGAAGAGTTTCTTCAGATCAGAACCTACACGGCACTGGAATGCACCCAAAATATATATAGTCTAACCTGGGCACTAATGCATTGTCTGACAACATGAGCCCGGACCTCGTGACCAACACCCAGACAGCTGACCGCACACTGAGCCCATTAGACCCCCGCCATGGCCTTAGGTCATTATCTCTTCCCTACCTCAGTTTTCAGGCTTCAGAACCTAGAACTTATCTCCAATCACTTCCCACGGGTGACTGTGATGTAGAAATCAGAAATCTTCCTTACCCATATTAAGAAACCTTGTGGTTGGCATGTTGTCCAACGTTCAGTGTAGGAGAAACCAGCATTCACCCTGAGGCCCCGCCCATTCTTGAGTGCGACGAGGGCATAAACATGCATTGTGACCCTCAGCGTGAGTCCTGTCCTCTAGTACGTCCTCTCAGTGGCTGAACCATTAGATGTCATAATGGGCTTGACATGTCCCTAGGCCCCAATTTTTAACCAGATTTCTGGTTGTCCAGTCGCCTCCTCCAAGGACTCTACTCTGCAATCCCTTATTTGGTGGGACACCTGAGGTTGAAAAACAAAACAAAACAAATCAACAACAAATAGAACAACGGACATCTTCCATCCCACAGAATAACCCCAAACTCTTTGGACGGGGGCCAAACCCCCAGAGAGTAAGACTCGTCCATTTCCATGAAGTCACCCGGAAATTTCACGACCATGAGTGACACGATATCCAGAGACAAAAAACTTGAGCAAGAGCCTCACACTCGCCCTTTTTTTATATCCCGAAGTGTTCTAGTCATGGTCTGTAGATCAGTCCTGCCATACCTATGACCCGAAACATAAGCCGAGTTTGTGTTTTTTCAGACAACTGTCCAAACAGCCCTGGCCTACACACCCTACAGGCTCAGGCCCCTGGAGCCAAACCTGAAGACTGTGCTTGCCCTCTCCAAGGGAATTGTATGTGCCCATTCCAATGGCCACAACCCTACTAAGAGGATAAACCTCCAAAGTCCCTGAGGCCATCCCAATATTTGTGTCTTCCCAGGACAAACAGGGGCAATCGGGGCCCTTCCGAGCACCTACCTGCACTCAGACCCGTAGACTGATGTCCCCAGATGTAAAAAGGAACGAACAGGCCCCTAGGCTCCTATCGGATCCATTGGTTTGGCTTCCCAGGCATCTCTCCTCAGAGGCCTGGATTTCAATAACAGCATATGGCAGTTCTTGACTCACCCATCAGAACAAATCTCATCTACACATGGGAAACTTGCACGATGGAGCTGTGTGAAAGCCTCTCTTTAGGAGAACCCTTCAGGGCCCCAGTGCCACCGCTTCATTCCAAGGTCTCCATAGACACAAAATCATATTTGGACACATCCACGGGAGAGTCCATTTCAACTCAGCCTCCTCGGTTGCTCCCCCAGATCCAGCAGATCTAACCTGTCTTGTTGCTTGGAGACAATTGGAATGCGAGGTGGGCTACCGAGACATCCATCCTTAGATCCCTGCTCGGAATCGTTGTCCTGGAGCCAACCAACAGGTCTCAATTGTCCTGCTGAAGAATCTTTGCAGTTGGGAGCTTCTCACAACTCCCATCGTGGGAAAACCCCCATGGCCTCGTGATCCACACCCCCTTCAAGATGGGGCCATCAGGGACAGAATGTCCACAACCTGAGCGATCGTCTGATCCTCGCCCTGACTTCAGATGCACGAGATCTCGATTCAGGTCTGTAGATTGTGCCTTGCCATATCCTCACCCAGAAACCTAGGCCTAGCTTGGGTTCTCAGACTTCCGTTCGAGACTACTGGCCCACAAGCCCTCCAGTTTGGGATTCCAGAACTACAATGCAGCACTCTGCCTGCCCTCCAGAAGAAAAACATTGCCCTCCGGGGCTACCAGAAACCCCAAATGAGGATCAACCTGCACGCCATTCGGCTGTACCCCAAATATATAGGCTGTCCTGAGCACAAATGCCCTTTCTGACACAGCCTGATCCTGGACCTCCTGGCCCCACCCAGTCAGCTGGCCGCACACTGAGCACATCGGACCCCTCATGGCCTTAGGTCGTCATCTCTTCTCAACCTCGGTTTTCAGGCTTCAGTACCTAGACCTTATCTCCAATCACGGCCCGGGTTTGAAAATGATGCAGAAATAAGAACTCTTTCCCCATGGCAAGAAACCTTGTGGTTGGCATGTTGTCCAATGTTCAGTGTAGGTGAAACCAGTGTGGCACATGAGGCCCCGCCCATGCTTGCGGCCCACATGGTTACAAACACACATTGTGAACCCTCAGCCTGAGCCCAGTCCTCAGGTAAGGCCTCTCAGTGGCTGGATGGAGAGACAGCATATTGGGCTTGTCATGCCCCTAGGCCCCAATTTTTAACCAGATTTCTGGTTGTCCAGTCGCCCCTCCCCAGAGCTCTATTCTGGAATCCCTAATTTGGTGGGACACCTGAGGTTGAAAAACAAAATAAAACAAATCAACAACAACAGAACAAGTGACTTCTTATATCCCACAGAATGACCCCAAACTCTTTGGACGGGGCCAAACCCCCAGAGAGTATGACTCGTCCAATTCCCATGAAGTCACCCGGAAATTTCACGACCATGAGGGACACGATATCCGGAGACAAAAACTTGAGCAAGAACCTCACACTCGCCCTTTTTTCATATCCCGAAGAGTTCTCCTCATGGTCTGTAGATGAGTCCTGCCATACCTATGACCCGAAACATAAGCCGAGTTTGTGTTTTCAGACAACTGTCCAAACAGCCCTGGCATACACACCCTACTGGCTCAGGCCCCTGGAGCCACACCTGACGACTGTGCTTGCCCTCTCCAAGGGATTTGTATGTGCCCATTCCAATGGCCACAACCCAGGAAGAGGATAAACCTCCAAATTCCCTGAGGCCATCCCAATATTTGTGGCTTCCCAGGACAAACAGGGGCAATCTGGGCCGATCTGAGCACCTACCTGCACTCAGACCCCTAGACTGATGTCCCCTGAGGTAAAAAGGAATGAACAGGCCCCTAGGCACCTATTGGATCCATTGCTTTGGTTTCCAGGCATCTCTCCTCAGAGGCCTGGATTTCAATAACAGCATATGGCGGTTTCTTGACTCACCCATCAGAACAAATCTCATCTACACATGGGAAACTTGCACGATGGAGGTATGTGAAAGCGTCTCTTTAGGAGAACCCTTCAGTGCCCCAGTGCCACCGCTTCATTCCAAGGTCTCCATAGACACAAAATCATATTAGGACACATCCACGGGAGAGTCCATTTCAATTCAGCCTCCTCGGTTGGTCCCCCAGATCCAGCAGATCTAACCTGTCTTGTTGCTTGGAGACAATTGGAATGCGAGGTGGGCTACCCAGCCATCCATCCTTAGAACATTGCTCGGAATTGTTGTCCTGGTGCCAACCAAAAGGTCTCAATTGTCCTGCAGAAGATTCTTTGCAGTTGGGAGCTTCTCACAACTCCCATCGTGGGAAAACCCCCATGGCCTCGTGATCCACACCCCTTCAAGATGGGGCCATCAGGGACAGAATGTCCAAACTGAGCGATCATCTGATCCTCGACCTGACTTCAGATGCACGAGATCTCGATTCAGGTCTGTAGATTGTGCCTACCATATCCTCACCCAGAAACCGAGGCCTAGCTTGGGTTCTCAGACTTCCGTCCTCAGACTCCTGGCCCACAAGGCCTCCAGTTTGCAATCCAGAACTACATTGCAGCATTCTGCCTACCCTCCAGAAGAAAATCATTGCCCTCTGGGGCTACCAAGAAACCCCAAATGAGGATCAACCTGCACGCCATTCGGCTGTACCCCAAATATATAGGCTGACCTGGGCACTAATGCCCTTTCTGACACAGACTGAGTCTGTCCCTCCTGGCCCCAACAGGACAGCTGGCCGCACACTGAGCACATCGGACCCGCCATGGCCTTAGGTCATCATCTCTTCTCAACCTCGGTTCTCAAGCTTCAGAACCTAGACCTTATCTCCAATCACGGCCCGGGTTTGAAAATGATGCAGAAATCAGAACTCTTTCCCCATGGCAAGACACCTTGTGGTTGGCATGTTTTCCAAGGTTCAGTGTAGTTGAAACCAGTGTGGCCCATGAGTCCCCGCTCATGCTTGCGGGCCACATTGGTCACAAACACAAATTGTGACCCTCAGCCTGAGCCCAGTCCTCAGGTAAGGCCTCTCAGTGGCTGGATGGAGAGACAGCATATTGGGCTTGACATGTCCCTAGGCCCCAATTTTTAACCAGATTTCTGGTTGTCCAGTCGCCCCTCCCCAGAGCTCTATACTGGAATCCCTAATATGGTGGGACACCTGAGGTTGAAAAACAAAATAAAACAAATCAACAACAACAGAACAAGTGACTTCTTATATCCCACAGAATGACCCCAAAGTCTTTGGATGGGGCCAAACCCCCAGAGAGTATGACTCGTCCAATTCCCATGAAGTAACCAGGAAATTTCACGACCATGCGTGACACGATATCCGGAGACAAAAACTTGAGCAAGAACCTCACACTCGCCCTTTTTTCATATCCCGAAAAGTTCTCCTCATGGTCTGTAGATCAGTCCTGCCATACCTATGACCCGAAACATAAGCCGAGTTTGTGTTTTCAGACAACTGTCCAAACAGCCCTGGCCTACACACCCTACAGGCTCAGGCCCCTGGAGCCAAACCTGACGACTGTGCTTGCCCTCTCCAAGGGATTTGTATGTGCCCATTCCAATGGCCACAACCCAGTAAGAGGATAAACCTCCAAAGTCCCTGAGGCCATCCCAATATTTGTGGCTTCCCAGGACAAACAGGGGCAATCTGGGCCCATCTGAGCACCTACCTGCACTCAGACCCGTAGACTGATGTCCCCTGAGGTAAAAAGGAATGAACAGGCCCCTAGGCACCTATCGGATCCATTGCTTTGGTTTCCAGGCATCTCTCCTCAGAGGCCTGGATTTCAATAACAGCATATGGCAGTTCTTGACTCACCCATCAGAACAAATCTCATCTACACATGGGAAATTTGCACGATGGGGCTTTGTGGAAGCCTCTCTTTAGGAGAACCCTTCAGGGCCCCAGTGCCACCGCTTCATTCCAAGGTCTCCATAGACACAAAATCATATTTGGACACAACCACAGGAGAGTCCATTTCAACTCAGCCTCCTCGGTTGCTCCCCCAGATCCAGCAGATCTAACCTGTCTTGTTGCTTGGAGACAATGGAATGCGAGGTGGGCTACCCAACCATCCATCCTTAGATTCCTACTCCGAATCGTTGTCCTGGAGCCAACCAACAAGTCTCAATTGTCCTGCTGAAGAATCTTTGCAGTTGGGACCTTCTCACAACTCCCATCGTGGGAACACCCCCATGGCCTCGTGATCCCACCCCCTTCAAGATGGGGCCATCAGGGACAGAATGTACAACCTGAGCGATCGTCTGATCCTCGCCCTAACTTCAGATGCACGAGATATTGATTCAGGTCTGTAGATTGTGCCTGCCATATCCTCACCCAGAAACCTAGGCCTAGCTTGGGTTCTCAGACTTCCGTTCGAGACTACTGGCCCACAAGCCCTCATGTTTGAGATTCCAGAACTACAATGCAGCACTCTGCCTGCCCTCCAGAAGAAAAACATTGCCCTCCGGGGCTACCCAGAAACACCAAATGAGGATCAACCTGCACGCCATTCGGCTGTACCCCAAATATATAGGCTGTCCTGAGCACAAATGCCCTTTCTGACACAGCCTGATCCTGGACCTCCAGGCCCCACCCAGTCAGCTGGCCGCACACTGAGCACATCGGACCCCTCATGGCCTTAGCTCGTCATCTCTTCTCAACCTCGGTTTTCAGGCTTCAGTACCTAGACCTTATCTCCAATCACGGCCCGGGTTTGAAAATGATGCAGAAATAAGAACTCTTTCACCATGGCAAGAAACCTTGTGGTTGGCATGTTGTCCAAGGTTCAGTGTAGGTGAAACCAGTGTGGCCCGTGAGGCCCCGCCCATGCTTGCGGGCCACATTGGTTACAAACACACATTGTGACCCCTCAGCCTGAGCCCAGTCCTCAGGTAAGGCCTCTCAGTGGCTGGATGGAGAGACAGCATATTGGGCTTGTCATGCCCCTAGGCCCCAATTTTTAACCAGATTTCTGGTTGTCCAGTCGCCCCTCCCCAGAGCTCTATTCTGGAATCCCTAATTTGGTGGGACACCTGAGGTTGAAAAACAAAATAAAACAAATCAACAACAACAGAACAAGTGATTTCTTATATCCCACAGAATGACCCCAAACTCTTTGGACGGGGCCAAACCCCCAGAGAGTATGACTCGTCCAATTCCCATGAAGTCACCAGGAAATTTCACGACCATGAGGGACACGATATCCGGAGACAAAAACTTGAGCAAGAACCTCACACTCGCCCTTTTTTCATATCCCGAAGAGTTCTCCTCATGGTCTGTAGATCAGTTCTGCCATACCTATGACCCGAAACATAAGCCGAGTTTGTGTTTTCAGACAACTGTCCAAACAGCCCTGGCATACACACCCTACAGGCTCAGGCCCCTGGAGCCAAACCTGACGACTGTGCTTGCCCTCTCCAAGGGATTTGTATGTGCCAATTCCAATGGCCACAACCCAGTAAGAGGATAAACCTCCAAAGTCCCTGAGGCCATCCCAATATTTGTGGCTTCCCAGGACAAACAGGGGCAATCTGGGCCCATCTGAGCACCTACCTGCACTCAGACCCCTAGACTGATGTCCCCTGAGGTAAAAAGGAATGAACAGGCCCCTAGGCACCTATCGGATCCATTGCTTTGGTTTCGAGGCATCTCTCCTCAGAGGCCTGGATTTCAATAACATCATATGGCTGTTTCTTGACTCACCATCAGAACAAATCTCATCTACACATGGGAAACTTGCACGATGGAGCTGTGTGAAAGCCTCTCTTTAGGAGAACCCTTCACGGCCCCAGTGCCACCGCTTCATTCCAAGGTCTCCATAGACACAAAATCATATTAGGTCACATCCAGGAGAGTCCATTTCAACTCAGCCTCCTCGGTTGCTACCCCAGATCCAGCAGATCTAACCTGTCTTTTTGCTTAAAGACAGTTGGAATGCGAGGTGGGCTACCCAGGCATCCATCCTTAGAACCCTGCTCGGAATCGTAGTCCTGGATCCAACCAACAGTTCTCAATTGTCCTGCAGAAGAATCTTTGCAGTTGGGAGCTTCTCACAACTCCCATCGTCGGAAAACCCCCATGGCCTCGTGATCCACGCCCCCCTTCAAGAAGGGGCCATCAGGGACAGAATGTCCAACCTGAGCGATCGTCTGATCCTCGCCCTGACTTCAGATACACGAGATCTCGATTCAGGTCTGTAGATTGTGCCTGCCATATCCTCACCCAGAAAAACCTAGGCCTAGCTTGGGTTCTCAGACTTCCGTCCTCTGAGTACTGACCCACAAGCCCTCCAGTTTGGCAATCCAGAACTACAATGCAGCCGTCTGCCTGACCTCCAGAAGGAAATCATTGCCCTCTGGGGCTACCCAGAAACCCCAAATGAGGATCAACGGGTCACGCCATTCGGCTGTACCCCAAATATATAGGCTGACCAGGGCACTAATGCCCTTTCTGACACAGCCTGAGCCTGGACCTCATGGCCCCACCCAGACATCTGGCCGCACACTGAGCATTTCGGACCCGCCATGGCCTTAGGTCGTCATCTCTTCTGAACCTCGGTTTTCAGGCTTCTGAACCTAGACCTCATCTCCAATCACGGCCCGGGTTTGAAAATGATGCAGAAATCAGAACTCTTTCCCCATGGCAAGAAATCTTGTGGTTGGCATGTTGTCGAAGGTTCAGTGTCCTTGAAACCAGTGTGGCCCATGAGGTTACGCCCAAGCTTGCGGGCCACATTGGTCACATACACATTGTGACCTTCAGCCTGAGCCCAGTCCTCAGGTAAGGCCTCTCAGTGGCTGGATGGAGAGACAGCATATTGGGCTTGCCATGCCACTAGGCCCCAATTTTTAACCATAGTTCGGGTTGTCCCTTCACTCTTCCCCAGGGCTCTGCTTTGGAATTCCTCTTTTGGTGGGACACCTGAGGTAACAAACCTGAAAGGAGTCCTCCCATCCCACAGATTGACGAAAAAAAATTAGGATCGGGCCAAATCCACAGAGAGCAAGATTCGTCCATGGTCCATGAGGCCATCCCAACATTCCACGGACGTAGATGATACAAAATCCATAGACAAAAGACTGAGCACGCGCCTCCGACTCGCTCATTCTTCATATCCTGAAGAGGTCTTCAGATAAGAACCTACACGGCACTCGAAGGCACCCAGCATATATAGTCTAACCTGGCACTAATGCTCTGTGTGACAATATGAGCCCGGACCTCGTGACCAACACCAAGACAGCTGACTGCACACTGATCACATCAGACACGCCATGGCCTTAGGTCATCATCTCTTCCCTACCTCAGTTTTCAGGCTTAAGAACGTAGACCTTACCTTCAATCACTGACAATGGGTGACTGTGATTCAGAAATCAGAACTCATCCTTAACCATGGCAAGGAACCTTGTGGTTGACATGTTGTCCAACGTTCATTGTAGGAGAAACCAGCATTCACCCTGAGGCCCCGCCCATTCTTGAGTGCGACGAGGGCATAAACACGCATTGTGACCCTCAGCGTGAGTCCTGTCCTCTAGTACGTCCTATCAGTGGCTGGAACATTAGATGTCATAATGGGCTAGACATGTCCCTAGGCCCCAATTTTTAACCAGATTTCTGGTTGTCCAGTCGCCCCTCACCAGGGCTCTACTCTGGAATCCCTCATTTGGTGGGACACCTGATGTTGAAAAACAAAACAAAACAAATCAATAACATCAGAACAGTGGACTTCTTCCATCCCACAGAATGACCCCAAACTCTTTGGATGGGGCCAAAGCCCCCGAGAGTAAGACTCGTCCATTTCCCATGAAGTCACCCGAACATTTCACGACCATGAGTGACACGATATCCAGAGACAAAAACTTGAGCAAGAGCCTCACACTCGCCCTTTTTTCATATCGCGAAGAGTTCTCCTCATGGTCTGTAGGTCAGTCCTGCCATACCTATGACCCGAAACATAAGCCGAGTTTGAGTTTTCAGACAACTGTCCAAAAGCCCTGGTCTGCTCACCCTACAGGCTCAGGCCCATAGAGCCAAACCTGACGACTGTGCTTGCCCTCTCCAAGGGAATTGTATGTGCCCATTCCAATGGCAACAACCCAGCTAAGTGGATAAACCTCCAAATTCCCTGAGGCAATCCCAATATTTGTGGCTTCCCAGGACAAACAGGGGCAATCTGGGCCCATCTGAGCACCTACCTGCACTCAGAACAGCAGACTGATGTCCCCAGAGGTAAAAAGTTTCGAACAGGCCCCTAGGCACCTATCGGATCCATTGCTTTGGTTTCCAGGCATCTCTACTCAGAGTCCTGGCTTTCAATAACAGCATATGGCTGTTTCTGGACTCACCCATCAGAACAAATCTCATCTACACATGGGAAACTTGCACGATGGAGCTGTGTGAAAGGTTCTCTTTAGGAGAACCCTTCAGGGCCCCAGTGCCAACGCTTCATTCCAAGGACTCCATAGACACAAAATCATATTAGGACACATCCACGAGAGAGTCCATTTCAACTCAGCCTCCTCGGTTGCTCCCCCAGATCCAGCAGATCTAACCTGTCTTGTTGCTTGGAGACAATTGGAATGCGAGGTGGGCTACCCAGCCATCCATCCTTAGACACCTGCTCAGAATCGTTGTCTTGGAGCCAACCAACAGGTCTCAATTGTCCTGCAGAAGAATCTTTACAGTTGGGAGTTTCTCACAACTCCTATCGTGGGAAAACACCAATGGCCTCGTGATCCACGCCCCCTTCAAGAAGGGGCCATCAGGGCCTGAATGTCTAACCTGAGCGATCGTCTGATCCTCGCCCTGACTTCAGATGCACGAGATCTCGATTCAGGTCTGTAGATTGTGCCTGCCATGTCCTCACCCAGAAACCTAGGCCTAGCTTGGGATCTCAGACTTCAGTCCTCAAACTACTGGCCCACAAGCCCTCCAGTTTCGCAATCTATAACTATAATGCAGCACTCTGCCTGTCCTCCAGAAGAAAAACATTGCCCTCTGGGGCTACCCAGAAACCCCAAATGAGGATCAACCTGCATGCCATTCGGCTGTACCCCAAATATATAGGCTGACCTGGGCACTAATGCCCTTTCAGACACAGCCTGAGCCTGGACCTCCTGGCCCCACCCAGACAGCTGGCCGCACACTGAGCACATCGGACCCGCCGAGGCCTTAGGTCGTCATCTCTTCTCAACCTCGGTTTTCAGGCTTCAGGACCTAGACCTTATCTCCAAACACGGCCCGGGTTTGAAAATGATGCAGAAATCAGAACTCTTTCCCCATGGCAAGAAACCTTGTGTTGGCATTTTGTCCAAGATTCAGTGTAGTTGAAACCAGTGTGGCCCATGAGGCCCGGCCAATGCTTGCGGGCCACATCGGTCACAAACACACATTGTGACCCTCAGCCTGAGCCAAGTCCTCAGGTAAGGCCTCTCAGGGGCTGGATGGAGAGAAAGCATATTGGGCTTGCCATGCCCCTAGGCCCCAATTTTTAACCATAGTTCGGGTTGTCCCTTCACTCTTCCCCAGGGCTCTGCTTTGGAATTCCTCTTTTGGTGGGACACCTGAGGTAACAAACCTGAAAGGAGTCCACCCATCCCACAGATTGACGAAAAACAATTGGGATCGGGCCAAGTCCACAGAGAGCAAGATTCGTCCATGGCCCATGAGGCCTCCCCAAAATTCCACGGCCATCGCTGTTACGAAATCCAGAGACAAAAGCCTGAGCACGCGCCTCAGACTCCCTCATTCTTCATATCCTGAAGAGTTCTTCAGATAAGAACCTACACGGCACTCGAATGCACCCAAAATATATAGTCTAACCTGGGCACTAATGCACTGTCCTACAACCTGAGCCCGGACCTCGTGAACAACAACCAGACAGCTGACCGCACACTGAGCACATCAGACACGCCATGGCCTTAGGTCATCATCTCTTCCCTACCTCAGTTTTCAGGCTTAAGAACCTAGACCTTACCTTCAATCACTGCCCAGGGGTGACTGTGATTCAGAAATCAGAACTCATCCTTAACCATGGCAAGGAACCTTGTGGTTGGCATGTTGTCCAACGTTCAGTGTAGGAGAAACCAGCATTCACCCTGAGGCCCCGCCCATTCTTGAGTGCGACGAGGGCATAAACACGCAATGTGACCGTCAGCGTGAGCCCTGTCCTCTAGTACGTCCTCGCAGTCGATGGACCATTAGATGTCATAATGGGCTAGACATGTCCCTAGGCCCCAATTTTTAACCAGATTTCTGGTTGTCCATTCGCCCCTCCCCAGGGCTCTAATCTGGAATCCCTCATTTGGTGGGACACCTGATGTTGAAAAACAAAACAAAACAAATCAACAACATCAGAACAGGGGACTTCTTCCATCCCACAGAATGACCCCAAACTCTTTGGACGGGGCCAAACCCCCAGAGAGTATGACTCGTCCAATTCCCATGAAGTCACCCGAACATTTCACGACCATGAGTGACACGATATCCAGAGACAAAAACTTGAGCAAGAGCCTCACACTCGCCCTTTTTTCATATCGCGAAGAGTTCTCCTCATGGTCTGTAGGTCAGTCCTGCCATACCTATGACCCGAAACATAAGCCGAGTTTGAGTTTTCAGACAACTGTCCAAAAGCCCTGGCCTGCACACCCTACAGGCTCAGGCCCGTAGAGCCAAACCTGACGACTGTGCTTGCCCTCTCCAAGGGAATTGTATGTGCCCATTCCAATGGCAACAACCCAACTAAGAGGATAAACCTCCAAATTCCCTGAGGCCATCCCAATATTTGTGGCTTCCCAGGACAAACAGGGGCAATCTGGGCCCATCTGAGCACCTACCTGCACTCAGAACAGCAGACTGATGTCCCCAGAGGTAAAAAAAAAAAGTTTCGAACAGGCCCCTAGGCACCTATCGGATCCATTGCTTTGGTTTCCAGGCATCTCTACTCAGAGTCCTGGCTTTCAATAACAGCATATGGCTGTTTCTGGACTCACCCATCAGAACAAATCTCATCTACACATGGGAAACTTGCACGATGGAGCTGTGTGAAAGCCTCTCTTTAGGAGAACCCTTCAGGGCCCCAGTGCCAACGCTTCATTCCAAGGACTCCATAGACACAAAATCATATTAGGACACATCCACGAGAGAGTCCATTTCAACTCAGCCTCCTTGGTTGCTCCCCCAGATCCAGCAGATCTAACCTGTCTTGTTGCTTGGAGACAATTGGAATGCGAGGTGGGCTACCCAGCCATCCATCCTTAGACACCTGCTCAGAATCGTTGTCTTGTAGCCAACCAACAGGTCTCAATTATCCGGTAGAAGAATCTTTGCAGTTGGGAGCTTTTCACAACGCCCATCGTGGGAAAAGCCCCATGTCCTAGTGATCCACCCCTCCTTCAAGAAAGGGCCATCAGGGACAGAATGTCCAACCTGAGCGATCGTCTGATCCTCGCCCTGACTTCAGATGCACGAGATCTCGATTCAGGTCTGTAGATTGTGCCTGCCATGTCCTCACCCAGAAACCTAGGCCTAGCTTAGGTTCTCAAACTTTCGTCCTCAGACTACTGGCCCACAAGCCCTCCAGTTTGGCATTCCAGAACTACAATGCAGCACTCTGCTTGCACTCCAGAAGAAAAACATTGCCCTGTGGGGCTACCCAGAAACCCCAAATGAGGATCAACCTGCACGCCATTCGGCTGTACCCCAAATATATAGGCTGACCTGGGCACTAATGCCCTTTCTGACACAGCCTGAGCCTGGACCTCCTGGCCCCACCCAGACAGCTGGCCGCACAGGAGCACATTGGTCCCGCCATGGCCTTAGGTCGTCATCTCTTCTCTCAACATTGGTTTTCATGCTTCAGAACCTAGACATTATCTCCAATCACGGCCCGGGGTTGACTGTGATGCAGAAATCAGAACTCTTCCTTACCCATGGCAAGAAACCTTATGTTTGGCATGTTGTCCAACGTTCAGTGTAGGAGAAAAACCAGCATTCACCCTGAGTCCTCGCCCATTCTATAGTGCGACGAGGGCATAAACACGCATTGTGACCCTCAGCGTGAGTCCTGTCCTCTAGTACGTCCTCTCAGTGGCTGGACCATTAGATGTCATAATGGGCTTGACATGTCCCTAGGCCCCAATTTTTAAACAGATTTATGGTTTTCCATTCGCCCCTCCCCAGAGCTCTACTCTGGAGTCCCTCATTTGGTGGGACACCTGAGATTGAAAAACAAAATAAAACAAATCCACAACAGAACAACGGACTTCTTCCATCCCACAAAATGACCCCAAACTGTTGGACGGGGCCAAACCCCCAGAGAATAAGACTCGTCCATTTCCCATGAAGTCACCCGGAAATTTCACGACCATGAGTGACACGATATCCCGAGACAAAAACTTGAGCAAGAGCCTCACACTCGCCCTTTTTTCATATCCCGAAGAGTTCTCCTCATGGTCTGTAGATCAGTCCTGCCATACCTATGACCCGAAGCATAAGCCGAGTTTGTGTTTTTAGACAACTGTCCAAACAGCCCTGGCCTACACACCCTACAGGCTCAGGTCCCTGGAGCCAAACATGAAGACTGTGCTTGCCCTATCCAAGGGAATTGTATGTGCCCATTCCTTGGCCACAACCCTACTAATAGGATAAACCTCCAAAGTCCCTGAGGCCGTCCCTATATTTGGGGCTTCCCAGGACAAACAGGGTCAATCTGGGCCCATCTGAGCACCTACCTGCACTCAGACCTGTAGACTGATGTACCCAGAGGTAAAAAGTTTCGAACAGGCCCCTAGGCACCTATCGGATCCATTGCTTTGGTTTCCAGGCATCTCTCCATAGAGATCCTTAGAACCCTTAGAACCCTGCTCTTGCGTCGTTCCTTCTGGGACATCCTTGAGCCATCCAACAGGTTTCGACTGTCCCACAGGAGTCCTTGTGCATGGACCACCTCACAACTAATATCATGGAAAGCTTCCAAGGTCACATGATGCCCCCAACCTTCATGAAGGCGGGTCATGGATAGAAACTCCAACCTGACGCAACGGCTGATCTTCGCCTTGACTTCAGATGCACGAGATCTTGATTAAGCTCTTCTGAGTGTACCTGCTGTGCCCTCACCCCAAACCTAAGCATAGCCAGTGTTCTCAGACTTCCGTCCTCACTCTCCTGGACCACACACCCTCCATTTTGGGATTTCCGATGACACAGTGCTGCACTCTGCCTGCCCTCCAGAAGAAAAACGTTGCCCTATGGGTCCACCCAGAAACCTCAAATGACGATAAACCTGCATGCCACTCAACTGTACACCAATTATATAGTCTAGCCTGTGCACTAATGCCCTGTCTGACACAACCTGAGGCCTGAATTCCCAACCGACACCCAGACAGCATGCCGTACACTGAGAACATCTGAACCGCCATGGCCTTAGGTTGCCATCTCTTTCCAACCTGGTTTTCAGGCTACAGAAACCTAGACCTTATCTCTACTCATTTCCCATGGGTGAACGTGATGCAGAAATCATAACTCCTCCTTCCCTCTCGCCAGAATCTTGTGGTTGGCATCTTATCCAAACTTCAGTGTAGGACCCCTGTAGGGCCTACAGGAGTAGTAGTAGGGCCCCTGAGGGTAGTGTAGGGTTCCTGAGGCCCTGCCCATGCTTAAGATCTGCGGTGGGCACAAACACACATTGGGACCCTCAGTTTGAGCCCTGTCCTCAAGTAAACCCTCTCAGTGGCTCGACCATGAGCCCGCATATGGGGCCTGCCATGCCCCAAGTCACCCAATCTTAACCAGAGGTAGAGACATCTAGTCACCCCTACTCAGGGCTCTGCTCTGGAATTCCTCTTTGGTGGGACATTTGAGGTAAGTAAACACAGAACGGATTCCTCCCACCCACAGAATACCCCAATCACTTGGGATCAGGCCATCCCCAGAGAGAAAGACTCCTCCATGGCCCATGAGGCCAGCCCGACATTCCACAGCCACTATTGACACAAAATCCAGAGACATAAGCCTCACTCTTAGGTCATAGCCCAAAAAATTCTCCTCATAGTCGGGCCTACCATACCTACGTCCCCAAAACTAAGCCGAGTTTGTGTTTTCAGACTTCTATCCTGACATCCCTGTCCCACACACCCTCCAGGCTGAGGCCCCTGGAGCCACACCTCAGGACTGTGCCTGCACTCTCCAAGGAAATTCTTCCCATTCCATTGGCCACAACCCTACAGATTAGGAGAAACCTCCAAAGTCCCAGAGGCCATTCCAATAGTGTAGGCCGCCCAGTACAAAGAGGGGTGATCTGTCACAAGCTGAGCAACGACCTCAACTCACCCGTAGACAGATATCCCAAGAGAAAGGTATTAAACTCGACAGGCCCCTAGAATGTAATTGGTTCCATTGCTTTTGTTTCTAAGCATCTCTCCTCAGAGGCCTGTTTTCCAATACCAGCATATGGGGGATTCCAGAGATACCAATCAGAACAAATCTTGTCTCCACATGGGAAACTTATCCTTTGGAGCTCTGTAAAAACCTCCAGTTAGGAGAAACCTTCAGGTAACCGGAGCCACCGCCCTATTCCAAGGTCTCCATGGACACAAACCCGCATTATGACCATTCGGCAGGAGAGTACATTTCAACTCAGCCCGTTGATTACTCCCCAGTGCCAGAATATCAAACCTGCCTTGTCGCTAGGAGACAACTGGAATGCAATGCAGACTCTCTAGGCATCCATCGTTGGAATCCTCCTCTGGCGCCGTTCCATATGGGATGTCCTGGGAGCCTTCCAACAGGTCTTGACTGTCCTGCAGAAGGAATCCTTGCAGATTGGAGCATCTCACAACTCCTATCGTGGGAAAACCTACATGGCCTCATGAGATGCTCCCCTTTATAAAGGGGCCATCATGGACAGAAACTCCAACCTGAGCCAACTTCTGATCCATTGCTTTGGTTTCTATGTATCTCTCCTCAGAGGCCTGGTTTCCAGTATTAGAATATGGGGGTTTCCTAAGGAAACAATCAGAACAGATCTCATCTCCACATGAGAAACTTGCTCTTTGGAGCTGTGTCAATACCTCAGGTTAGGAGGATCCTTCAGGGCGCTGGCACCATGGCCCAATTCCAAGGTCTCCAAGGACACAAACTTACATTATGATCCATCCTCAGGAGAGTCCATTTCAAATCAGCCCCCTCGGCTGCTCACCCAGAGCCAGCAGAACAAACCTGCCTTGTCACTAGGAGACATTTGGAATGCGAGATGTGCTGCCCAGGCATCCACCCTTAGAACCCTGCTCTGGAGAATTTCTTTATGGGACGTCTTGAATCCAACCAACCTGTCTTCACTGTCTCGCAGAATGAATCCTTGTTGTTTGAAGCATCACACAATCCCACTGTGAGAAAACCGCCATTTCCTCATGATGCCCCACACCTTCATAAATGGGCCATCATGGACAGAAACTCCATCCTAAGCCAAAGTCTGATCCGCGCCCTGAATTCAGAAGCACGAGATCTCGATTCAGCACTTGAGAGTGTGCCTGCTGTGCCCTCGCCCCGAAACCTAAGCCTAACTTGTGTTCTCAGACATCCGTCTTCACAATCCTGGCCACACCCCTCCAGTTTGGCAATTCTGGAGACACAATGCAGCACTCTGCCTGCCCTCCAGAAGAAAAATGTTGCCCTATAGGGCTAACCAGAAACGCCAAATGAGTAACAACCTGCATGCCACTCGACCATACCCCAATTATACAATCTAGCCTGTGCACTAAAGCCCTGTGTGACACAGCCTGAAGGCAGACCTCCAGTCCAACACCCAGACAGCTGGCCGTACACTGAGCATATCAAACCCACAATGGCTTTTGGCCATCATCTCTACCCAACCTCAGTTTTCACCTTCAGAACCTAGACCTTATCTCCACTCACTGCTCAGGAGTGAACGTGATACAAGAATCAGAACTTCTCCTTCGCCATGGCAAGAAACCTTGTGGTTGGCATGTGGTCCAACGTTCATTGTAGGAGAAAGCAGCATGGACTATGAGGCCCCACCTATCCCTGAGGGCTACAATTTGCACAAACACACATTGTGACCCTCAGCGTGAGCCCTATCCTCATGTAAAGCCTCTTAGTGACTGGAACAACAGCCCACATATGGGGCTTGCCAAGCCCCTAGTCCCCCAATCTCAACCAGAGTTAGAGATGTCTAGTCACCCCTACTCAGGGCACTGCTCTGGAATCCCTCTTTGGTGGGACACCTGAGGTAAAAAAAAAAAAAATACAGAAAGGACTCTTCCCATCCACAGAATGATCCCAACCACTTGGGATCAGGCCAAATCACCAGAGAAAGACTTGTCCATGGCCCTTGAGGACACCCCGACATTCCACGGCCACCGTAGGCACAAAATCCAGAGACAAAAGCAAGAGCAAACGCCACATACTCGCCCTTTGTTCATAGCCCGGAAAATTCTCACGGTCTATAGATCGAGCCATCATACATACATCCCCAAACCTAAGCTGAGTTTGTGTTTTCAGACTTCTGTCCCCACAGTCCTGGGCCCACACACCATCCAAGCTGGGGCCCCTGGAGCCACACCTGAGGACTGTGGCTTCCCTCTCTAGGGGAATTCTGCCATTTCCATTGGCCACAACCCTATAGATTAGGAGAAACCTCCAAACTCACCGATGCCATCCCAATAGTTTTGGCTGCCCAGGACAAACAGGGATGATCTTTCACAAATTAGGAAACTACCTCCACTCAGACCCAGAGACAGATATCCCCATAGAATAAGATTGAACTGGACAGGCACTTAGGCCCTAATCAGATCCATTGCTTTTGTTTCCAGGCATCTCTCCTCAGAGGCCTGGTTACCAATACCAGCATATGGGGGATTACTGAGGCACTCATAGAAAAATCTCGTCTCCACATAGGAAATGTACTCTTTGGAGCTCTATAAAAAACCTCTGTTTAGGAGAATTTTCAGGGCCCCCGGATCAAGCGCCCCATTCCAAGGTCTCCATGGACTTAAACCCACATTATGATCTATCCTCGGTAGAGTCCATGTCAACTCATCCCCCTTGGTTTCTCCCCCAGGGCCTGCAGATCAATCCTGCCTTGTTGCTAGGAGACAACTAGAATGGGAGGCGGGCTGCCCAGGCATCCATCCTTAGAACCCTACTCTGGAGTCGTTCCATATGGGACATCCTAGAGCCATCCAACA
Source organism: Mustela putorius furo (assembly GCF_011764305.1). NCBI lineage: Eukaryota > Metazoa > Chordata > Mammalia > Carnivora > Mustelidae > Mustela > Mustela putorius. Next base: position 131,770 of record NW_025421877.1, on the reverse strand, counting down.
GGTCTCAAGTGTCCCACAGAAGGAATCATTGCAGTCTGGTGCATCTCACAACTCCCATTGTGGGAAAATCTCCATGCCCTCTTGAGACGCTCCACTTTATAAAGGGGCCATCATGGACAGAAACTCCAACCTGAGCAAACGTCTGATATTCGCCCTGGCTTCAGGTGCATGAGATCTTGATTCAGCTCTGCAGAGTGTGCCTTCTGTGCCCTCACCCCAAAAACTAAGCCTAGCTTGTGTTCTCAGACTACCGTCCTCACCCCTGGCCCAAAAGCCCTACAGTTTGGCAATACTGGGGCCACAATGCAGCACTCTGCCTGCCCTCCAGAAGAAAAACGTTGCCTTATGGAGCTACCTAGAAACCCGAATGAGGATCAACTGAACGCCACTCGACTGCACCCCAAATATACAGTCTACCCTGTCTAATGCCCTGTCTGACACAGCATGAGCCCACACCTCCAGACCTACGCTCAACAGCTAGACACACACTGAGCTCATTGTACCCATCAGGTCCTTAGGTCTTCATCTCTTCCCAACCTCGGTTTTCGGGTTTCAGAACCTATACCTAAACTCCAACACTGTCTAGGGGTGAACGTGATGCAGAAATCACAACTCTTCCTTCGCCATGGCTGGAAACCTTGTGGTTGGCATATTCTCCAACGTTCAGTGTAGGAGAATCCAGCGTGGCCCATGAGGCCCTTCCCATGCTTGAGGGCCTTGTTGGGCACAATAGGCATTGTGACCCTCACCATGAGCCCTGTCCTCAAGGAAGACCTCTCAGTGTCTGAATCAAGAGCCCACATATTGGACTTGCCATGCCCCTAGGCCCCCAAACTTAAACAGAGGTGGGGTTATCCAGTTGTCCCACCCAAGGACTCTGCTGGAATCCCTCTTTTATTGGCACACATGAAGTACATAAAATAAAATAAAAAACAGAAAGGACACCTCCCATCCCACAGAATGTACCTAAACTCTTGGGATTGGGTCAAATCCTCAGAGAAGGAAAGCCGTCCACAACCCATGAGGCCACGCCAGCATTCGACCCACATTTTTGACACAAATCCAGAGACAAAACCTGAGCAAGTACCTCAAACTCACCCTTTTTCATATCCCAAAGTGTTATCACGGTCTGTAGATTGGGCGTGCCATACCTATGTCCCCGATCCTAACCGGAGTTTGTGTTTTCAGACTTCTGTCCCCACAGGCCTGGCCCACACACCCTCAAGGCTGGGCCCCTAGAGCCAAACTCAGAACTGTGCCTGCCCTCTCCAGGGGATTTCTGCCCTTTCCATTGGCCACAACCCTATAGATTAGGAGAAACTCCAAAATCCCGAGGCCATTCCCAATATTATAGGCTGCCCAGGACAAACAGGGGCGATCTGACACCATCCGAGCAACTACCTCCCCTCAGAACCATAGATACGTATCCCCAAGAAAGAGATTGAACCGGACAGGCACCTAGGCCCTAATCATATACATTGCTTTTGTTTCCAGGTATCTCTCCTCAGAGGCCTGGTTTCCAATACCAGCATATGGGAGATTCCTTAGGCACTCATCAAAACAATTCTCTTCTCTACATAGGAAACGTACTCTTTAGAGCTCCATCAAAACCTCCGGTTATGAACATCCCTCAAGGCCCCGGATCAAGCACCCCATTCCAAGGTCTCCATGGACACAAATGCACTTTATGACCCATCCTCAACTCACCCATTTCAACACACCCGCCTCGGTTACTCCCCGAGATCCAGCAGATCGAACTTGCCTTGGCGCTATGAGACACCTGGAATGGGAGGCAGGCTGCCCAGTCATCCATCCTTAGAACCCTGCTCTGGATAACTTCATTATGGGATGTCCTGGAGCCATCCAGCAGGTCTCGACTGTCCCACGGAAGGAATCATTGCGGTTTGGAGCATCTCACAATTCCCATCGTGGGAAAACCTCCATGGCCTCGTGACACCCTCCCCTTCATGAAGGGGCCGTCATGGACAGAAACTCCAACCTGAGCCAACGTCTGATCCTAGCTCTGTCTTCAGGTACACGGGATCTCGAATCATCTCTGCAGAGGGTTCCTGCCGTCCCCTCACCCCGAAATCTAAGTCTGGCTTGTGTTCTCAGAATTTTTTCCTCACACTCCTGTCCCACAAGCCTTCCAGTTTGGGAATTCTGGAGCCACTATGTGGCACTGTGTCTTCCTTCCAGAAGAAAAACGTTGCCCTCTGGGGCTACCCAGTAACCACAAATGAGTACCAACCTGCACGAAACTCGACTGCACCCCAATGATACAGTCTAGCCTGGGCACTAATTCCCTGTCTGCCACAGCCTGAGCCTGCACCTCCCAACCCACACTCAACAGGTGGCCGAACACTGAGCACATCAGACACACCATGGCCTTAGGTCTTCATCTCTTCCCAACCTCAGTTTTCAGGCTTCAGAACCTAGACCTTAAATCCAATCACAGTCCAGGAGTGAAAGTGTTGCAGAAATTAGAACTCCTTCTTCCCCATGGCCAGAAAACTTGTGGTTGCCATATTGTGCAACGTTCAGTGTAGGAGAAACCAGCATGGTACATTAGGCCACGCCCTGACTTGAGGGGCTCCTTGGGCACAAAAACACATTGTGAAACTCAATGTGAGCCCTATGCTCAAGGAAGGCCTCTCAGTGTCTGGACCAAGAGCCCACATATGGGGCTTGCCATGTTCTTAGGTCCCAATGTTAACCAGAGGTCTGGTTGTCCAGTCGCCCCTCCCCAGGACTCTGCTGTGGAATCCCTCTTTTGGTGGTCCACCTGAGGTAAAAAAAAAAAAACAGAAAGGCCTCCTCCCTTCCCACAGAAAATGACCCCAAACTCTTGGGATTGGATCAAATCCCCAGAAAGGGAGCCTCATCGATGGCCCATGAGGACACCCGGACATTCCATGGCAATCGGTGACACATATCCAGAAAAAAATAAGCATGAGCAAGCACCTCACTTTCGCCCTTTGTTCATATCCCGAAGAGTTCTCCTCACGGTCTATATATCGGGCCGGCCATACCTACAGACCCAAACCTAAGTGGAGTTTGTGTTTTCAGACTTTTGTCCAAATAGCCCTGGACCACACACGCTCCACACTTGGGTCCCTGGAGCCACACCTCAGGACTGTGCTTCCCTTTCAAGAGAATTCTTCCCATTCCATTGGCCAGAACCTTGCAAATTAGGAAAAACCTCCAAAGTTACCGAGGCCATCCCAATAGTGTAGGCCGCCAAGGACAAAGAGGTGTGATCTCAAACCAGCTGAGCAACTACCTCCACTCAGACAAAAGATGTCCCCAGAGAAGAATATTGAACCGGACAGGCCCCTAGGCCCTAATCAGATCCATTGCTTTGGTTTCCAGGCATCTCTCCTCAGAGGCCTCATTTCCAATACCAGCAAATGGTTGTTTCCTGAGGCACCAATAAGAACATATCTCGTCTCCCCATGGAAAACTTGCTCATTGGAGCTTTGTTATAACCTCTGGTTAGGAGAATCCTTCAGGGCCCTGGTGCCACTGCCCCATACCAAGGTCTCAATGGACTCAAACCAACATTAAGACCATCCTCAGGAAAGTCCATTCCAACTCAGCCCCCTCTGATGCTACCCCAAGCCAGCAGATCACACGTTTCTTGTTGCTAGGAGACAATTGGAATTGAGGCTGTCTGCCCAGACATCCATACTTAGAACCCTGTTCTGGAAAAATACCTGATGAGACGTCCTGGAGCCATCCAACAAATCTTAATTGTCCCACAGAAGGAATTCTTGCGGTTTGGAGCATCTCACAACTCTAATAGTGGGAAAACCCCCATGGCCTCATAATGCCCCCCCCCTCATGAAGGGGCCATCATGGACAGAAACTCCAACCTGAGCCAAAGTCTGATCCTCGACCTGACTTCAGACTCATGAGATCTCAATTCAGCTCTGCAGAGTGTGCCTGCCATGTCCATTCCCCGAAACCTAAGCCTAGCTTGTGTTCTCAGACTTCCGTCCTCACTCTCCTGGCCCACAAGCCCTCCAGTTTGGGAATTCCGAAGCCACAATGCAGCACTCTGCCTGCCCTCCAGCAGAAACACTTTGCCCTATGAAGCTAATAAGAAACCCCAAATGATTATCTAATGCATGCCACTCGACTGTAAAGCAATTATACAGCCTACCCTGAATACTAATGCCCTGTCTGGCACAGCCTGAGACAAGACATCCCAAACGACACTTAGATAGCTGGCTCCAACCTGGACACAAGGGACCCGCTATGGCTGTAGTTCGTCATCTCTTCCCAACCTCGGTTTTCAGGCTTCAGAACCTAGACCTTATCTCCAATCACTGCCCAGGGGTGAACGTGATGCAGAAATTAGTATTCCTCCTTCCCCATGCCCAGAAACCTTGTGGTTGTCATGTTGTCCAACGTTCAATGTGGGAAAACCTGCATTGTCGGAAAGGCCACGCCAGTGCTTGAGGGCCGCCTAGGGCACAGACATTCATTGTGACCTGTAGCATGAGTCCCGTATTAAAGTAACGCCTCTCAGTGGCTGGACCAAGATCCTGCATATGGGGCTTGTCATATCCATAGGCCCCCAGGCTTAACCAGAGAGCGAGTATTCCAGTTGTCAGTACCCACTGCTATGCTCCAGAATTCCTCTACTGGGGGGACACATGAAGCAGAAAACAGGACTCTTCCCTTCCCACAGAATGACCCCAAACTCTTGGGGGCTGGACAAACCACCAGAGAGGGAGACTTCTACGACCCATGAGGCAACTCCTACATTAAACGGCCATTGTGGACAAAATATCCAGAGACAAAAGACTGAGCGACTGCCTCCCTCTCTCACCCTTCTTTCATATCCAGAGGAGCTCCCCTCACGGACTGTAGATCAGGCCTGCCATAACCTCGGCCCCAAACCTGAGCTGAGTTTGGGTTTTTGGATGTCTGTCTGCACAGCCGTGGCCCACACTGCCTCCAGGCTGGGGTCTCTGGAGCCACACCACAGAACTGTGCCTGCTCTCTCCTAAGAAACTGCCCGTTCCATTGGCCACAACTCTACAAAATAGTAGAAACCTCAAGGTCCCTAAGGACATCCCACTACCGCAAGCCGCACTGGACAAACAGGGGCATTATGACACCAGCTGAGCAACTACTACCTCCATGCAGCACACAGACTGATATCCGCAGAGACAGAAGATTGAACCAGACAGGCCCCTAGGCCCTATTATGATCTCTTGCTTTGGTGTCCAGGTATCACTCCTCAGAGGCCTGGGTTCGAAGACCAGCATATGGGGCTATCCTGAGGCACCAGACAGAAAACCTCTCATCTCCGCATGGAAAGCTTCCTTGTTGGAGTTGTGTCAAACCCTTCGGGTTGGAGAATCCTGCAGAGTCCCTTAGCTACTGCCACATTCCAAGGTCTCCATGGCCACCAACCCACATTATGACTCATCCTCAGGAAAGTCCATTTAAACTCAGCCTTCTGGGTAGCTCACCCAAGAGCCCGCAGATTGAGCGTGCCTTGTCTCGACCAGGCAATGGGAAGGTGAGTTGGCGTTTCTCGGCATCCATGCTTAGGCCCCTGCTCTCGAGTCTTTCTGTATGGGGCATCCTGGAACCATCCAATAGTACTCGACTGTCCTGAAGAAGGAAACTTTGAAGTTTGGAGCAGCTCACAACTCCCAGCGTAGGGAAACCTCCCTGGCCTCATGACGCCCCCACCCCCTTCAGGAAGGGGCCGTCATGGACACAAACTCCAGCTTGAGGCAACATCTGATACTCGCCCTGACCTCAGATGCAGGAGATCTCGATTCAGCCTCTGCACAGTGGGCCCAAACCTCGTGCTACCTTGTGTTTTCAGACTTCCTTCCTCACACTTCTGGCAAACATGTCCTCAAGACTTGGAATTCTGGAACCAAAATGCAGCCCTATGCTGGCCCTCCAGAAGAAAAAAACGTTGCTCTATGGGGATCTCCATAAACCCCAAATGAGGATCAACCTGCTCGGTTCTCGACCTCACCCCAATAGGATTGTTCGGGTTGTCCATTCATCCCTCCCCAGAGCTCTGCTTTGGAATCCCTCTTTTGGTGGGACACCTGAGGTAACAAAACTAAAAGGACTCCTCCCATCCTTCAGATTGACCCAAAACAATTGGGATTGGACCAAAATCACAGAGAGGAAGTCTCGTCCATGGCCCATGAGGCCTCCCCGAGATTCCACAGCCATCGTTGTCAACAAATCCAGAGACAAAAGTCTGAGCAAGCGCCTCACACTCGCTCTTTTGTCGTTTCCCGAAGAGTTCTCCTCACGGTCTGTAGATCGGGCCTGCCATACCTACTTCCCAAACCTAAGTCGAATTTGTGTTTTCAGACTTCTGTCCCCACATTCCTGGCCCACAGACCCTTCAGGCTGGGTCCCCTGGAGCCACACATCAGGACTGTGCCTGTCCATACCACGGGAATTCTGCCCATTCCATTGTCCACAATCGTACAAATTAGGAAAAACCTCCAGAGTCCCCAAGGACATCCCAATAATGTAGGCCGCCCAGGACAAACAAGGGTCATCTGAAACCAGCTGAGAATCTACCTCTACTCAGCGTAGATGGATGTCCCCAGAGAAGAAGATTGAATCAGACAGGCCCCTAGGACTGAATCAGATTCATTGCTTTCGGTTACAGATATCTCTCCTCAGAGGCCTGATTTCCAATATTAGCATATGGGGATTTCATGAGGCAGCAATCAGAACAAATCTCCTCTCCACATGGGAAAATTATCCTTTGAAGATGTATCAAAACCTCCAGTTAGGAGAATCCTTCAGGGCTTGTGTGCCACTGCCCCTTACAAGGTCTCCATAGACACAAAAGCACATTAGGACCCATCCACAAGAGAGTCTATTTCAACTGAGCGTATTCGTTTGCTCCGCGAGATCCAGCAGATCTAACTTGTCTTGTTGCTAGGAGACAATTGGAATGTGAGGTGGCCTACCCCGCCATCCATCCTTAAAACCCTGCTCAGAATCGTTGGCCTGGAGCCAACCAACAGGTCTCAATTTTCCTGCAGAAGAATCTTTGCAGTTGGGAGCTTCTCAGAACTCCCATTGTGAGAGAACCCCCATGGCCACATGATCCCCCCCCCCCTTCATAAAGGGGCCATCAGGGACATAAGGTCCAACCTGAGCGATTGTCTGATCCTCATCATGACTTCCGATGCACGAGATCTCGGTTCAGGTCTGTAGATTGTGCCTGCCATGTCCTCACCCAGTAACCTAAGCCTTGCTTGTGTCCTCAGACTTCTGCACACAGACTACTGGCTCACAAGCCCTCCAGTTTGGCAATCCAGAACTACAATGCAGCACTCTACCTGCCCTGCAGGAGAAATACATTGCCCTCTGGGGCTACCTAGAAACCACTAATGAAGATCAACCTGCACGACACTTGGCTATACCCAAAATATATAGGATGACCTGGGCAATAATGCCCTTTCTGACACACCCTGAGCCTGGACCTCCAACGCCAAAACAGACAGCTGGCTACAAACTGAAAACTTCAGACCCCCCATGGCCTTAGGTCGTTAACCCTTCCCAACCTCAGTTTTCAGGCTTCAGAACCTAGACCTTAACTCCAATCACTGCCCAGGTTAGAAAATGGTGCAGAAATCAGAACTCCTTCCCGATGGCAGGAAAACTTGTGGTTGGCTTGTTGTCCAACGTTCATTGTAGTGGAAACCAGTGTGTCCCTTGAGGCCCCGCCATTGCTCGCGGTCCAGATAGGTAGCAAACACACATTGTGACCCTCAGCCTTAGCCCAGTCCTCAGGTAAGGCCTCTCAGTGGCTGGATGAAGAGACAGCATATTGGGCTTGCCATGCCCCTAGGCCCCAATTTTTAACAATAGTTCGGGTTGTCCCTTCACTCTTCCCCAGGGCTCTGCTTTGGAATTCCTCTTTTGGTGGGACACCTGATGTAACAACCCTGAAAGGAGTCCTCCATCCAACAGATTGACGAAAAACAATTGGGATCGTGCCAAATCCACAGAGAGCAAGATTCCTCCATGGCCCATGAGGCCTCCTCGACATTCCACGGCCATTGCTGATACAATATCCAGAGACAAAAGCCTGAGCAAGCGCCTCAGACTCGCACTATCTTCATATCCTGAAGATGTCTTCTCATGGTTTGTAGATCGGGCCTGCCATACCTACGTCCCCAAACATAAGCTGAGTTTGTGTTTTCAGACTTCTGTCCTCAAAGTCCTGGGCCACACACCATCCAGGCTGGGGACCCTGGAGACACACATTAGGACTGTGCCTACCCAATCCAAGGGAATTCTGCCCATTCCATTGTCCAAAATCGTACAAATTAGGAGAACCCCCCAATGTCCCTGAGGCCATCCCAATAGTATAGGTCGCCCTGGACAAAAAAGGGCAGTCTGACTCCAGCTGAGCATCTAACTCCACTCATACCCTAGAAGGATGTCCCCAGAGAAGAAGATTGAACCAGACAGGACCCTAGGCCAAAATCGGATCCATTGCTTTGGTTTACAGGCATGTCTCCTCAAAACCCTGGATTCCAATACCAGCATTGGGGTTTTCCTGAGGCACCCATCAGAACAAACCTCGTCTCCACAAGGAAACTTGTGCATGGGAGCTACGTCAAAAGCTTCGGAGATTACTTCAGGGTCCCGGTGCCACCGCCCCATTCCAAGGCCCTCATGGACACAAACACACATTAGACCCATCCTCAGGAAAGTCCATTTCAAATCAGCCACCCCGGTTGCTCCCGCAGAGCCATCAGATCTAAACTGTCTTGTCGCTAGGAGACAATTGGAATTCGAGGCGGGCTTCCCAGGCATCCATCCTCGAACGTTGGTCTGGACTCATCCATATGGGATGTCCTGGAGCTGTCCAACAGGTCTCAATTGTCACGCAGAAGGAATCCTAGGAGGGGGCCTTCCACCACTCCCAACGTGGGAAAACCTCCACGGCCTCGAGATTTGGCTCCCTTTATGAAGGGGCCGTCATGAACAGAAAATCCAAGCTGAGCCAACGTCTGATCCTCACTCTGACTTCAGATGCATGAGATATTGCTTCAGATCTTCAGGGGGTACATGCCGTGCCCTCGCCCTGAAACCCAAGTCTAGCTGTCCCTAGGACCCAATTTTAACCAGATTTTTGGTTGTCCAATCGCCCCTCCCCAGGGCTCTACTCTGGAATCCCTCATTTGGTGGGACCCCTGAGTTTGAAAAATAAAACCAAACCAAACAACAACAACAAACAACGGACTTCTTCCGTCCCACAGAATGACCCCAAACTCTTTGGATTGGGCCAAACCTCCAGGGAGTAAGACTCGTCCATTTCCCATAAAGTCACCCGGAAATTTCATGACCATGAATGTTATGATATCCAGAGATAAATACTTGAGCAAGAGCCTCACACTCGCCCTTTTTTCATTTCACGAAGAGTTCTCCTCATGGTCTGTAGATCAGTCCTGCCATACCTATGACCCGAAACATAAGCCGAGTTTCTGTTTTCAGACAACTGTCCAAACAGCCCTGGCCTACACAGCCTACAGGCTTAGGCCCCTGGAGCCAAGCTGACGACTGTACTTGCCCTCTCCAACGGAATTCTGTGTGCCCATTCCAATGGCCACAACGCTACTAATAGGATGAACCTCCAAAGTCCCTGAGACCATCCCAATATTTGTGGCTTCCCAGGACAAACAGGGGCAATCTGGGCCCATCTGAGCACCTACCGGCACTCAGACTCGTAGACTGATGTCCCCAGAGGTAAAAAGGAACGAACAGGCCCCTAGGACCTAATCGGATCCATTGCTTTGGTTTCCAGGCATCTCTCCTCAGAGGCCTGGATTTCAGTACCAGCATATGGCTGTTTCTTGACTCACCCACCAGAACAAATCTCATCTACACATGGGAAACTTGCACGTGGGAGTGATGTCAAAGCCTCTGTTTAGGAGAACCCTTCATGGCCCCAGTGCCACCGCGTCATTCCAAGGTATCCATAGACACAAAAACACATTAGGACCCATCCACACGAGAGTCCATTTCAACTCACCATATTCGGTTGCTCCGCGAGATCCAGCAGATCTAACTTGTCTTGTTGCTAGGAGACAATTGGAATGCGAGGTGGGCTACCCAGCCATCCATCCTTAGAACCCTGCTCGGAATCGTTAGCCTGGAGCCAACCAACAGGTCTCAATTGTCCTGCAGAAGAATCTTTGCAGTTGGGAGCTTCTCACAACTCCCATCGTGAGAAAACACCCATGGCCTCCTGATCCCCCCCTCCTTCATGAAGTGGCCCTCAGGGACATAAGGTCCAACCTGAGCGATCGTCTGATCCTCACCATGACTTCAGATGCACGAGATTTCGGTTCAGATCTGTAGATTGTGCCTGCCATGTCCTCACCCAGAAACCTATGCCTAGCTTGTGTCCTCAGACATCTATCCTCAGACTAATGGCCCACAAGCCCTCCAGTTTGGCAATCCAGAATTATAATGCAGCGCTCTGCCTGCCCTCCAGAAGAAAAACATTGCCCTCTGGGGCTACCCAGAAACCCAAATGAAGATCAACCTGCACGCCACTTGGCTTTACCCAAAATATATAGGCTGACCTGGGCAATAGCCCTTTCTGACAGTGGCTGAGTCTGGACCTCCTGGCACCACCCATACAGCTGGCCGCTCACTGAGCACATTGGACCAGCCATTGCCTTAGGTCGTTATCTCTTCCCAGCCTCGGTTTTCAGGATTTAGAACCTAGACCTTGTCTCCAATCACTGCCCGTGTTTGAAAATGATGCAGAAATCAGAACTCTTTCCCGATGGCAAAGAAACCTTGTGGTAGGCTTGTTGTATAATGTTCAGTGTAGTGGATACCAGTGTGTCCAATGAGGCCCCGCCATTGCTCGCGGGCCACATAGGTGGCAAACTCACATTGTGACCCTCAGCCTTAGCCCAGTCCTCAGGTAAGGCCTCTCAGTGGCTGGTTGAAGAGACAGCATATTGGGCTTGCCATGCCCCTAGGCCCCAATTTTTAACAATAGTTCGGGTTGTACCTTTACTCTTCCCCAGGGCTCTGCTTTGGAACTCCTCTTTTGGTGGGACACCTGAGGTACAACCCTGAAAGGAGTCCTCCATCCAACATATTGACGAAAAACAATTGGGATCGGGCCAAATCCACAGAGAGCAAGATTCGTCCATGGCCCATGAGGCCTCCTCGACATTCCACGGCCATCGCTGAAACAAAATCAAGAGACAAAAGCCTGAGCAAGCGCCTCAGACTCGCACTATCTTCATATCCTGAAGATGTCTTCTCATGGTTTGTAGATCGGGCCTGCCATACCTACGTCCCCAAACATAAGCTGAGTTTGTGTTTTCAGACTTCTGTCCTCAAAGTCCTGGGCCACACACCATCCAGGCTGGGGACCCTGGAGACACACATTAGGACTGTGCCTACCCAATCCATGGGAATTCTGCCCATTCCATTGTCTAAAATCGTACAAATTAGGAGAACCCTCCAAAGTCTCTGAGGCCATCCCAATAGTATAGGGCGCCCGGGACAAAAAAGGTCAGTCTGTCACCAGCTGAGCATCTAACTCCACTCATACCCTAGATGGATGTCCCCAGAGAAGAAGATTGAACCAGACAGGACCCTAGGCCAAAATCGGATCCATTGCTTTGGTTTACAGGCATGTCTCCTCAAAACCCTGGATTCCAATACCAGCATTGGGGTTTTCCTGAGGCACCCATCAGAACAAACCTCGTCTCCACAAGGAAACTTGTGCATGGGAGCTATGTCAAAAGCTTAGGAGAATACTTCAGGGTCCCGGTGCAACCGCCCCATTCCAAGGCCCTCATGGACACAAACACACATTAGACCCATCCTCAGGAAAGTCCATTTCAACTCAGCCACCCCGGTTGCTCCCGCAGAGCCATCAGATCTAAACTGTCTTGTCGTTAGGAGACAATTGGAATGCGAGGTGGGCTTCCCCGGCATCCATCCTTGAACGTTGGTCTGGACTCATCCATATGGGATGTCCTGGAGCTGTCCAACAGGTATCAATTGTCCCGCAGAAGGAATCCTAGGAGGGGGCATCCCACCACTCCCAACGTGGGAAAAACTCCACGGCCTCGAGATTCGGCTCCCTTTATGAAGGGGCCGTCATGAACAGAAATTCCAAGCTGAGCCAACGTCTGATCCTCGCTCTGATTTTAGATGCATGAGATATTGCTTCAGATCTTCAGGGGTACATGCCGTGCCCTCGCCCTGAAACCCAAGTCTAGCTGACCCTAGGACCCAATTTTAACCAGATTTCTGGTTGTCCAATCGCCCCTCCCCAGGGCTCTACTCTGGAATCCCTCATTTGGTGGGACCCCTGAGTTTGAAAAACAAAACAAAACAAAACAACATCAACAAAAAAAACGGACTTCTTCCGTGCCAAAGAATGACCACAAACTCTTTGGATTGGGCCAAATCCCCAGGGAGTAAAACTCGTCCATTTCCCATGAAGTCACCCGGAAATTTCATGACCATGAATGGCATGATATCCAGAGATAAATACTTGAGCAAGAGCCTCACACTCGCCCTTTTTTCATATCCCGAAGAGTTCTCCTCATGGTCTGCAGATCAGTCCTGCCATACCTATGACCCGAAACATAAGCCGAGTTTCTGTTTTCAGACAAGTGTCCCAACAGCTCTGGCCTACACACCCTACAGGCTCAGGCCCCTGAGGCCAAACCTGAAGACTGTGCTTGCCCTCTCCAAGAGAATTGGATGTGTTCATTCCAATGACCACAACCCTACTAAGAGTATAAGCCTCCAAAATTCCTGAGGCCATACCAATAGATGTGGCTTCCCAGGACAAACAGGGGCAATCTGAGCCCATCTGAGCACCTACCTGCACTCAGACCTGTAGACTGATATCCCCAGAGGTAATAAGGAACGAACAGGCCCCTAGGCACCTATCGGATCCATTGCTTTGGTTTCAGGCATCTCTCCTCAGAGGCCTGGATTTCAATAACAGCATATGGCTGTTTCTTGACTCACCATCAGAACAAATCTCATCTACACATGGGAAACTTGCACGATGGAGCTGTGTGTGAAAGCCTCTCTTTATTAGAACCCTTCAGGGCCCCAGTGCCACCGCTTCATTCCAAGGTCTCCATAGACACAAAATCATATTAGGTCACATCCACGGGAGAGTCCATTTCAACTGAGCCTCCTCGGTTACTCCCCCAGATCCAGCAGATCTGACCTGTCTTGTTGCTCGGAGACAATTGGAATGCGAGGTGGGCTACCCAGCCATCCATCCTTAGAAACCCTGCTCGGAATCGTTGTCCTGGAGCCAACCAACAGGTCTCAATTGTCCTGCAGAAGAATCTTTGCAATTGGGACCTTCTCACAACTCCCATCTTAGGAAAACCCCCATGGCCTCGTGATCCCCCCCCCTTTAAGAAGGGGCCCTCAGGGACAGAAAGTCCAACCTGAACGATCGTCTGATCCTCGCCCTGAGTTCAGATGCACGTGATCTAGATTCAGGACTGTAGTTTGTGCCTGCCATATCCTCACACAGAAACCTAGGCCTAGCTAGCGTTCTCAGACTTCCGTCCTCAGACTACTGGCCCACAAGCATTCCAATTTGGCTATTAAGAACTACAATGCAGCATTCTGCCTACCCTCCAGAAGAAAAACATTGCCCTCTGGGGCTACCCAGAAACCCCAAATGAGGATCAACCTGCACGCCATTCGGCTCTCCCCAAATATATAGGCTGACCTGGGCACTAATGCCCTTTATGACACAGCCTGAGCCTGGACCTCCTGGCCCCACCCAGACAGCTGGCCGCACACTGAGCACATAGGACCAGCCATTGCCTTAGGTTGTTATCTCTTCCCAACCTCGGTTTTTAGGATTCAGATCCTAGACCTTATCTCCAATCACTGCCCAGGTTTGAAAATGATGCAGAAATCAGAACTCCTTCCCAATGGCAAGAACCTTGTGGTTGGCTTGTTGTCCAACGTTCAGTGTAGTGGAAACCTGTTTGTCCGATGAGGCACCGCCATTGCTCGCGGGCCACATAAGTGGCAAACACACATGGTGACCCACAGCCTTAGCCCAGTCCTCAGGTAAGGCCTCTCAGTGGCTGGATGAAGAGACAGCATATTGGGCTTGCCATGCCCCTAGGTCCCAACTTTTAACCAGATTTCTGGTTGTCCAATCGCCCCTCCCCAGGGCTCTACTCTGGAATCCCTCATTTGGTGGGACCACTGAGGTAACAACCATGAAAGGAGTGCTCCCATCCAACAGATTGACGAAAAACAATTGGATCGGGCCAAATCCACAGAGAGCAAGATTCGTCCATGGCCCATGAGGCCTCCCCGACATTCCACGCCCATTGCTGAAACAAAATCCAGAGACAAAAGCCTGAGCAAGCGCCTCAGACTCGCACTATCTTCATATCCTGAAGATGTCTTCTCATGGTTTGTAGATCGGGCCTGCCATACGTACGTCCCCAAACATAAGCTGAGTTTGTGTTTTCAGACTTCTGTCCTCAAGTCCTGGGCCACACACCATCCAGGCTGGGGACCCTGGAGCCACACATTAGGACTGTGCCTACCCAATCCATGGGAATTCTGCCCATTCCATTGTCCAAAATCGTACAAATTAGGAGAACCATCCAAAGACTCTGAGGCCATCCCAATAGTATAGGTCGCCCGGGACAAAAAAGGTCAGTCTGTCACCAGCTGAGCATCTACCTCCACTCATACCCTAGATGGATGTCCCCAGAGAAGAAGATTGAACCAGACAGGACCCTAGGCCAAATCGGATCCATTGCTTTGGTTGACAGGCATGTCTCCTTAAAACCCTGGATTCCAATACCAGCATTGGGGTTTTCCTGAGGCACCCATCAGAACAAACCTCGTCTCCACAAGGAAACTTGTGCATGGGAGCTATGTCAGAAGCTGAGGAGATTACTTCAGGGTCCCGGTGCCACCACCCCCCATTCCAAGGCCCTCATGGACACAAACACACATTAGACCCATCCTCAGGAAAGTCCATTTCAACTCAGCCACCCCCCGGTTGCTCCCGCAGAGCCATCAGATCTAAACTGTCTTGTCGCTAGGAGACAATTGGAATGTGAGGCGGGCTTCCAAGCATCCATCCTCGAACGTTGGTCTGGACTCATCCATATGGGATGTCCTGGAGCTGTCCAACAGGTCTCAATTGTCCCGAAGAAGGATTCCTAGGAGGGGGCATCCCACCACTCCCAACGTGGGAAAACCTCCACGCTCTCGAGAATCCGCTCCCTTCATGAAGGGGCCGTCATGAACAGAAAATCCAAGCTGAGCCAACGTCTGATCCTCGCTCTGACTTCGGATGCATGAGATATTGCTTCAGATCTTCAGGGGGTACATGCCGTGCCCTCGCCCTGAAACCCAAGTCTACCTTGTGTTCTCAGACTTCCATCCTCACACTCCTGGCCCCGAAGCCTAAAAATTTGGCAATTCCGGACCATCATTGCAGCACTCTGCCTGCACTCTAGAAAAAATATATTGCCTAATGAGCTGCCCGGGCACATTAAATGTGAATAAACCTACACGGCACTCGAATGTACCCAAATTATATAGTCTAACCTGGGCAGTAATGCACTGTCTGACACACCCTGAGCCGGGACCTCCTGAGCAACACCCAGACAGCTGACCACAAACTGAGCACATCAGACCCGCCATAGCCTTAGGTCATCATCTCTGCTCTACCTCAGTTTTCAGGCTTCAGAACCTAGACTTATCTCCAATAACTGCTCAGGGGTGACTGTGATGCAGAAATCAGAACTCCTGCTTACCTAAGGAAAGAAACCTTGTGGTTGCCATGTTGTCCTACGTTCATTGTAGGACACCCTCAGCGTGATTCCTGACCCCTAGTAAATCCTCTCACTGGCTGGACCGTTAGATGTCATAATGGGCTTGACATGTCCCTAGGCCCCAATTTTTAACCAGATATCTGGTTGTCCAGTCACAACTCCACAGGGCTCTACTCTAGAATCTCTCATTTGGTGGGGTTTGAAAAACAAAAAAAAAGAAAATCAAACAACAAAAAAAAAACGGACATCTTCCATCCCACAGAGGGACCCCAAACTCCTTGAACGGGGCCAAACCCCCAGAGTAAGACTCGTCCATTTCCCATGAAGTCACCCAGAAATTTCACGACCATTAGTGACACGATATCCAGAGAAAAAAAACATGAGCAAGAGCCTCACACTCGCCCTTTTTTTCATATCTCGAAGACTTCTCCTCATGGTCTGTAGATCAGTCCTGCCATACCTATGACCCGAAACATAAGCCGAGTTTGTGGTTTCAGACAACTGTACAAACAGCCCTGGCCTACACACCCTACAGGCTCAGGCCCCTGGAGCCAAACATGACGCCTTTGCTTGCCCTCTCCAAGGGAATCGTATGTGCCCATTCCAATGGCCACAACCCTACTAATAGGATAAACTTCCAAAGTCCCTGAGCCCATCCCAATTTTTGTGGCTTCCCAGGACAAACAGGGGCAATCTGGGCCCATCTGAGCACCTACCTGCACTGAGACCCGTAGACTGATGTCCCCAGATGTAAAAAGGAACGAACAGGCCCCTAGGCACCTATCGGATCCATTGCATTGGTTTCCAGGCATCTCTCCTCAGAGGCCTGGATTTCAATAACAGCATATGGCTGTTTCTTGACTCACCCATCAGAACAAATCTCATGTACACATGGGAAACGAGCATGATGGAGCTGTGTGAAAGCCTCTCTTTAGGAGATCCCTTCAGGGCCCCAGTGCCACCGCTTCATTCCATGGTCTCCATAGACACAAAATCATATTAGGACACATCAACGGGAGAGTCCATTTCAACTCAGCCTCCTCGGTTGCTCCCCCAGATCCAGCAGATCTAACCTGTCTTGTTGCTTGGAGACAATTGGAAAGTGAGGTGGTCTACCCAGCCATCCATCCTTAGAACCCTGCTCGGAATCGTTGTCCTGGAGCCAACCAAAAGGTCTCAATTGTTGCAGAAGGATCTTTGCAGTTGGGAGCTTCTCACAACTCCCATCGTGGGAAAAGCACCATGGCCTCATGATCCACTCCCCCCTTCCCAAAAAGGGGCCATCAAGGACATAATGTCCAACCTGAGAGATCGTCTGATCCTCGCCCTGACTTCAGATGCACGAGATCTCGATTCAGGTCTGTAGATTGTGCCTGCCATATCCTCACCCAGAAACCTAGGCCTAGCTTGGCTTCTCAGACTTCCGTCCTCAGACTACTGAACCACAAATCCTCCAGTTTGGCAATCCAGAACTACAATGCAGCACTCTGCCTGCCCTCCAGAAGAAAAAAATTGCCCTCTGGGGCTACCCAGAAACCCCAAATAAGGATCAACCTGCACGCCATTCGGCTGAACCCCAAATATATAGCCTGACCTCGGCACTAAAGCCCTTTCTGGCACAGCCTGAGCCTGGACCTCCCGGCCACACCCAACAGCTGGCCGCACACTGAGCACATTGGACCCGTCTTGGCCTTAGGTCGTCATCTCTTCTCAACCTCGGTTTTCAGGCTACAGAACGTAGACCTTATCTCTAATCACGGCCCGGGTTTGAAAATGATGCAGAAATCAGAACTCTTTCCCCATGGCAAGAAACCTTGTGATTGACATGTTGTCCAAGGTTCAGTGTAGTTGAAACCCGTGTGGCCCATGAGGCCCCATCCATGCTTGCGGGCCACATTGGTCACAAACACACACAATGTGACCCTCAGCCTGAGCCCAACCTCAGGTAAGGCATCTCAGTGGCTGGATGGAGAGTCAGCATATTGGGCTTGCCATGCCCCTAAGTCCCAATTTTTAACCATAGTTCGGGTTGTCCGTTCACTCTTCCCCCCAGGGCTCTGCTTTGGAATTCCTCTTTTGATGGGACACCTGAGGTAACAAATCTGAAAGGAGTCCTCCCATCCCACAGATTGACGAAAAACAATTGGGATCGGGCCAAATCCACAGAGAGCAAGATTCGTCCATGGCCCATATGGCCTCCCGAACATTCCACGGCCATCGCTGATACAAAATCCAGAGACAAAAGCCTGAGCACGCACCTCTGACTCGCTCATTCTTCATATCCTGAAGATTTCTTCAGATAAGAACCTACACGGCGCTCAAATGCATCCAAAATATATAGACTAACGTGGGCACTAATGCACTTTCTGACAACCTGAGCCCGGACCTCGTGACTAACACCCAGACAGCTGACCGCACACTGACCACTTCAGACCCGCCATGGCCTTAGGTCATCATCTCTTCCCTACCTCAGTTTTCATGCTTCAGAACCTAGACCTTATCTCCAATCACTGCCCAGGGCTGACTGTGATGTAGAAATCAGAACTCTTCCTTACCCATGGCAAGAAACCTTGTGGTTGGCATGTTGTCCAACGTTCAGTGTAGGAGAAACCAGCATTCACCCTGAGGCCCTGCACATTCTAGTGCGACGAGGGCATAAACACGCATTGTGACCCTCAGCTTGAGTCCTGTCCTCTAGTACGTCCTCTCAGTGGCTGGACCATTAGATTTCATTATGGGCTTCACATGTCCCTAGGCCCCATATTTAATCAGATTTCTGGTTGTCCAGTCGCCCCCTCCCCAGGGCTCTACTCTGGAATCCCTCATTTGGTGGGACTCCTGAGGTTGAAAAACAGAACAAAACAAATCAACAACAACAGAAAAACGGACTTCTTCCATCCCACAGAATGACCCCAAACTCTTTGGACGGGGCCAGACCCACAGAGAGAGTAGACTCGTCCATTTCCCATGAAGTCACCCGGAAATTTCACGACCATGTGTGACACGACTCACAGACAAAGACTTGAGCTAGAGCCTCACACTCGCCCTTTTTTTCATATCCCGAAGAGTTCTCCTCATGGTCTGCAGATCAGTCCTGCCATACCTATGACCCGAAACATAAGCCGAGTTTGTGATTTCAGACAACTGTCCAAACAGCCCTGGCCTATACACCCTACAGGCTCAGGCCCCTGGAGCCAAACCTGACGACTGTGCTTGCCCTCTCCAAGGGAATTGTATGTGCCCATTCCAATGGCCACAACCCTACTAATAGGATAAACTTCCAAAATCCCTGAGGCCATCCCAATATTTGTGGCTTCCTAGGACAAATAGGGGCAATCTGGGCCCATCTGAGCACCTACCGGCACTTAGACCCGTAGACTGATGTCCCCAGATGTAAAAAGGAAAAAACAGGCCCCAAGGCACCTATCGGATCCCTTGCTTTGGTTTCCAGTCATCTCTCCTCAGAGGCCTGGATTTCAATAACAGCATATGGCTATATCTTGAATACCCATCAGAACAAATCTCAGCTACACATGGGAAACTTGCACGATGAAGCTGTGTGAAAGCCTCTCTTTAGGAGAACCCTTCAGGGCCCCAGTGCCACCGCTTCATTCCAAGTTCTCCATAGACACAAAAATCATATTAGGTCACATCCACGGGAGAGTCCATTTCAACTCAGCCTCCTCGGTTGCTCCCCCAGATCCAGCAGATCTGACCTGTCTTGTTGCTTGGAGACAATTGGAATGCGAGGTGGGCTACCCAGCCATCCATCCTTAGAACCCTGCTCGGAATCATTGTCCTGGAGCCAACCAACAGGTCTCAATTGTCCTGCAGAAGAATCTTTGCAATTGGGACCCTTCTCACAACTCCCATCGTCGGAAAACCCCCATGGCCTCGTGATCACCCCCTTCAAGAAGGGGCCCTCAGGGACAGAATGACCAACCTGAGCGATCGTCTGATCCTCGCCCTGACTTCAGATGCACGAGATCTAGATTCAGGACTGTACATTGTACCTGCCATATCCTCACCCAGAAACCTAGGACTAGCTTGGGTTCTCAGACTTCCATTCTCAGACTACTGTCCCAAAAGCCTTCCAGTTTGTGGATGGCATGTTGTCCAAGGTTCAGTGTAGTTGAAACCAGTGTGGCCCTTGAGGCCCCGCCCATGCTTGCGGGCCACATTGGTCACAAACACACTTTGTAACCCTCAGCTTGAGCCCAGTCCTCAGGTAAGGCCTCTCAGTGGCTGAATGGAGAGACAGCATATTGGGCTTGCCATGCCCCTAGGCCCCAATTTTTAACCATAGTTCGGGTTGTCCCTTCACTCTTCCCCAGGGCTCTGCTTTGGAATTCATCTTTTGGTGGGACACCTGAGGTAACAAACCTGAAAGGAGTCCTCCCATCCCACAGATTGACGAAAAACAATTGGGATCGGGCCAAATCCACAGAGAGCAAGATTCGTCCTTGGCCCATGAGGCCTCCCCAACATTCCACGGCCATCGCTGATACAAAATCCAGAGACAAAAGCATGAGCACACACCTCTGAATCGCTCATTCTTCATATCCTGAAGAGTTCTTCAGATAAGAACCTACACTGCACTCGAATGCACCCAAAATATATAGTCTAACCTGGGCACTAATGCACTGTCTGACAACCTAAGCCCGGACCTCGTGACTAACACCCAGACAGCTGACCGCACACTGAGCACTTCAGACCCGCCATGGCCTTAGGTCATCATCTCTTCCCTACCTTAGTTTTCATGCTTCAGAACCTAGACCTTATCTCCAATCACTTCCCACGGGTCACTGTGATGCAGAAATCAGAAATCATCCTTACCCATGGCAAAAAACCTTGTGGTTGGCATGCTGTCCAACGTTCAGTGTAGGAAAAACCAGCATTCACCCTGAGGCCCCACCCATTCTTGAGTGCGAGGAGGGCATAAACACGCATTGTGACCCTCAGAGTGAGTCCTGTCCTTTAGTACGTCCTCTCAGTGGCTGGACCATTAGATGTCATCATGGGCTTGACATGTCCCTAGGCCCCAATATTTAACCAGATTTCTGGTTGTCCAGTCGCCCCTCCCCAGGGCTCTCCTCAGGAATCCCTCATTTGATGGGACACCTGAGCTTGAAAAACAGAACAAAACAAATGAACAACAACAGAACACGGTCTTCTTCCATCCCACAGAATGACCCCAAACTCTTTGGACGGGGCCAAACCCCCAGAGAGTAAGACTCGTCCATTTCCCATGAAGTCACCCGGAAATTTCACGACCATGTGTGACACGATATTCACAGACAAAAACTTGAGCAAGAGCCTCACACTCGCCCATTTTTCATATCCCGAAGGGTTCTCTTCATGGTCTGTAGATCAGTCCTGCCATACCTATGACCCGAAACATAAGCCGAGTTTGTGTTTTCAGACAACTGTCCAAAGAGCCCTCGCCTACACAACCTACAGGCTCAGGCCCCTGGAGCCAAACAAGACGACTGTGCTTGCCCTCTCCAAGGGAATTATGTCTGCCCATTCCAATGGCCACAACCCTACTAATAGGATAAACCTCCAAAGTCCCTGGTGCCATCCCAATATTTGTGGCTTCCCAGGACAAACATGGGCAATCTGGGCACATCTGAGCACCTACCGGCACTCAGAACCGTAGACTGATGTCCCCAGAGGTAAAAACGAACTAACAGGCCCCTAGGCACCTATCGGATCCATTGCTTTGGTTTCCAGGCATCTCTCCTCAGAGGCCTGAATTTCAATAACAGCATATGGCTGTTTCTTGACACACCCGTCAGAACAAATCTCATCTACACATGGGAAACTTGCATGATGGAGCTGTGCGAAAGCCTCTCTTTAGGAGAACATACAGGGCGCCAGGCTTCATTCCAAGGTCTCCATAGACACAAAATCATATTAGGAAACATCCACGGGAGAGTCCATTTCAACTCGGCCTCCACGGTTGCTCCCCCAGATCCAGCAGATCTAACCTGTCTTGTTGCTTGGAGACAATTGGAATGCGAGGCCCATAGGCACCTATCGGATCTATTGCTTTGGTTTCCAGGCTTCTCTCCTTAGAGATCCTTAGAACCCTTAGAACCCTGCTCTTGCGTCGTTCATTATGGGACATCCTTGAGCCATCCAACAGGTGTCCACTGTCCCACAGGAATCCTTGTTCATGGACCACCTCACAACTCATATCATGGAAAGCTTCCAAGGTCACATGATGCCCCCAATCTTCATGAAGTCGGATCATGGAAAGAAACTCCAACCTGAGCCAACGGCTGATCTTCGCCTTGACTTCAGATTCACGAGATCTTGATTAAGCTCTTCAGAGTGCACCTGCTGTGTCCTCACCCCCAAACCTAAGCATAGCTAGTGTTCTCAGACTTCCGTCCTCACTCTCCTGGACCACACGCCCTCCATTTTGGCATTTCCGATGACACAGTGCTGCACTCTGCCTGCCCTCTAGAAGAAAAACGTTGCCCTATGGGTCTACACAGAAACCTCAAATGAGGATAAACCTGCATGCCACTCAACTGTACACCAATTATATAGTCTAGCCTGTGCACTAATGCCCTGTCTGACACAACCTGAGGCCTGAATTCCCAACCGACATCCAGACAGCTTGCCGTACACTGAGAACATCTTAACCGCCATGGCCTTAGGTTGCCATCTCTTTCCAACCTGGTTTTCAGGCTACAGAAACCTAGACCTTATCTCTACTCATTTCCCATGGGTGAACGTGATGCAGAAATCATAACTCCTCCTTCCCTCTCGCCAGAATCTTGTGGTTGGCATCTTATCCAAAGTTCAGTTTAGGACCCCTGTAGGGCCTACAGGAGTAGTAGTAGGGCCCCTGAGGGTAGTGTAGGGTCCATGAGGCCCTGCCCATTCTTAAGAGCTGCGGTGGGCACAAACACACATTGGTACCCTCAGTTTGAGCCCTGTCCTCAAGTAAAGCCTCTCAGTGGCTGGACCATGAGCCCGCATATGGGGCCTGCCATGCCCCAAGTCACCCAATCTTAACCAGAGGTAGAGACATCTAGTCACCCCTACTCAGGGCTCTGCTCTGGAATCCCTCTTTGGTGGGACATTTGAGGTAAGTAAACACAGAAAGGATTCCTCCCACCCACAGAATGACCCCAATCACTTGGGATCAGGCCATGCCCAGAGAGAAAGACTCCTCCATGGCCCTTGAGGCCAGCCCGACATTCCACGGCCACTATTGACACAAAATCCAGAGACATAAGCCTCACCCTTAGGTCATAGCCCAAAAAATTCTCCTCATAGTCTGTAGATCAGGCCTGCCATACCTACGTCCCCAAACCGTGTTTTCAGACTTCTATCCTGACATCCCTGTCCCACACACCATCCAGGCTGAGGACCCTGGAGCCACATCTCAGGACTGTGCCTGCACTCTCCAAGGAAATTCTTCCCATTCCATTGGCCACAACCGTACAGATTAGGAGAAACCACCAAAGTCTCAGAGGCCATTCCAATAGTGTAGGCCGTCCATTACAAAGAGGGGTGATCTGTCACAAGCTGAGCAACGACCTCAACTCACCCGTAGACAGATATCCCAAGAGAAAGGTATTAAACTGGACAGGCCCCTAGAACGTAATTGGTTCCATTGCTTTTGTTCCTAAGCATCTCTCCTCAGAGGCCTGTTTTCCAATACCAGCATATGGGGGATTCCAGAGATAACAATCAGAACAAATCTTGTCTCCACATGGGAAACTTATCCTTTGGAGCTCTGTAAAAACCTCCAGTTAGGAGAAAACTTCAGGTAACCGGAGCCACCGCCCTATTCCAAGGTCTCCATGGACACAAACCCGCATTATGACCATTCGGCAGGAGAGTACATTTCAACTCAGCCCCGTTGATTACTCCCCCAGAGCCAGAATATCAAACCTGCCTTGTCGCTAGGAGACAACTGGAATGCAAAGCAGACTCTCTAGGCATCCATCGTTGGAATTCTGCTCTGGCGCCGTTCCATATGGGATGTCCTGGGAGCCTTCCAACAGGTCTTGACTGTCCTGCAGAAGGAATCCTTGCAGATTGGAGCATCTCACAACTCCTATCGTGGGAAAACCTACATGACCTCATGAGATGCTCCCCTTTATAAAGGGGCCATCATGGACAGAAACTCCAACCTGAGCCAACTTCTGATCCATTGCTTTGGTTTCTATGTAACTCTCCTCAGAGGCCTGGTTTCCAATATCAGAATATGGGGGTTTCCTAAGGAAACAATCAGAACAGATCTCATCTCCATATGAGAAACTTGCTCTTTGGAGCTGTGTCAATACCTCAGGTTAGGAGGATCCTTCAGGGCGCTGGCACCATGGCCCAATTCCAAGGTATCCAAGGACACAAACTTAAATTATGATCCATCCTCAGGAGAGTCCATTTCAAATCAGCCCCCTCGGTTGCTCACCCAGAGCCAGCAGATCAAACCTGCCTTGTCACTAGGAGACAGTTGGAATGCGAGGTGGGCTGCCCAGGCATCCATCCTTAGAACCCTGCTCTGGAGAATTTCTTTATGGGACGTCTTGAATCCAAACAACCTGTCTTACTGTCTCGCAGAATGAATACTTGTAGTTTGAAGCATCACAGAGTCCCAGTGTGAGAAAACCTCCATTTCCCCATGATGCCCCACACCTTCATAAATGGGCCATCATGGACAGAAACTCCATCCTAAGCCAAAGTCTGATCCACGCCCTGAATTCAGAAGCACGAGATCTCGATTCAGCACTTGAGAGTGTGCTTGCTGTGCACTCGCCCCGAAACCTAAGCCTAAATTGTGTTCTCAGACTTCTGTCTTCACAATCCTGGCCACACTCCTCCAGTTTGGCAATTCTGGAGACACAATGCAGCACTCTGCCTGCCCTCCAGAAGAAATGTGTTGCCCTATAGGGCTAACCAGAAATGCCAAATGAGTAACAACCTGCATGCCACTCGACCATACCCCAATTATACAATCTAGCCTGTGCACTAAAGCCCTGTCTGACACAGCCTGAAGGCAGACCTCCAGTCCAACACCCAGACAGCTGGCCGTACACTGAGCATATCAAACCCACAATGGCTATCGGCCATCATCTCTACACAACCTCAGTTTTCACCTTCAGAACCTAGACCTTATCTCCACTCACTGCTCAGGAGTGAACGTGATACAAGAATCAGAACTTCTCCTTCGCCATGGCAAGAAACCGTGTGGTTGGCATGTGGTCCAACGTTCATTGTAGGAGAAAGCAGCATGGACTATGAGGCCCCACCTATCCCTGAGGGCTACAATTTGCACAAACACACATTGTGACCCTCAGCGTGAGCCCTATCCTCATGTAAAGCCTCTTAGTGACTGGAACAACAGCCCACGTATAGGGCTTGCCAAGCCCCTAGTCCCCCAATCTCAACCAGAGTTAGAGATGTCTTGTCACCCCTACTCAGGGCACTGCTCTGGAATCCCTCTTTGGTGGGACACCTGAGGTAAAAAAAAAAATACAGAAAGGACTCTTCCCATCCACAGAATGATCCCAACCACTTGGGATCAGACCAAATCACCAGAGAAAAACTTGTCCATGGCCCTTGAGGACACCCCGACATTCCAAGGCCACCGTAGGCACAAAATCTAGAGACAAAATCCTGAGCAAACGCCACATACTCGCCCTTTGTTCATAGACCGGAAAATTCTCACGGTCTGTAGATCGAGCCTTCATACATACATCCCCAAACCTAAGCTGAGTTTGTCTTTTCAGACTTCTTTCCCCACAGTCCTGGCCCACAAACCATCCAAGCTGGGGCCCCTGGAGCCACACCAGAGGACTGTGGCTTCCTTCTCCAGGGCAATTCTGCCATTTCCATTGGCCACAACCCTATAGATTAGGAGAAACCTCCAAACTCCCCGAGGCCATCCCAATAGTTTTGGCTGCCCAGGATAAACAGGGATGATCTTTCCCAAGTTAGGAAACTACCTCCACTCAGACCCAGAGACAGATATCCCCATAGAATAAGATTGAACTGGACAGGCACTTAGGCCCTAATCAGATCCATTGCTTTTGTTTCCAGGCATCTCTCCTCAGAGGCCTGGTTACCAATACCAGCATATGGGGGATTACTGAGGCACTCATAGAAAAATCTCGTCTCCACATAGGAAATGTACTCTTTGGAGCTCTATAAAAACCTCTGTTTAGGAGAATCTTTCAGGGCCCCGGATCAAGCGCCCCCATTCCAAGGTCTCCATGGACTTAAACCCACATTATGATTTATCCTCGGTAGAGTCCATGTCAACTCATCCCCCTTGGTTTCTCCCCCAGGGCCTGCAGATCAAACCTGCCTTGTTGCTAAGAGACAACTAGAATGGGAGGCGGGCCCAGGCAGGCATCCATCCTTAGAACCCTACTCTGGAGTCGTTCCATATGGGACGTCCTAGAGCGATCCAACAGGTCTCAAGTGTCCCACAGAAGGAATCTTTGCAGTCTGGTGCATCTCACAACTCCCATTGTGGGAAAATCTTCATGGCCTCTTGAGACGCTCCACTTTATAAAGGGCCATCATGGACAGAAACTCCAACCTGAGCAAACGTCTGATATTCGCCCTGGCTTCAGGTGCATGAGATCTTGATTCAGCTCTGCAGAGTGTGCCTTCTGTGCCCTCACCCCCAAAAACTAAGCCTAGCTTGTGTTCTCAGACTACCGTCCTCACACCCCTGGCCCAAAAGCCCTACAATTTGGCAATACAGGGGCCACAATGCAGCACTCTGCCTGCCCTCCAGAAGAAAAACGTTGCCTTATGGAGCTACCTAGAAAGCCGCATGAGGATCAACTGAACGCCACTCGACTGCACCCCAAATATACAGTCTACCCTGTCTAATGCCCTGTCTGATACAGCTTGAGCCCACACCACCAGACCTATGCTCAACAGATAGCCACACACTGAGCTCATTGTACCCATCAGGTCCTTAGGTCTTCATCTCTTCCCAACCTCGGTTTTCGGGTTTCAGAACCTAGACCTAAACTCCAACACTGTCTAGGGGTGAACGTGATGCAGAAATCACAACTCTTTCCTTCGCCATGGCTGGAAACCTTGTGGTTGGCATATTCTCCAACGTTCAGTGTAGGAGAATCCAGCGTGGCCCATGAGGCCCTTCGATGCTTGAGGGCCTTGTTGGGCACAATAGGCATTGTGACCCTCAGCATGAGCCCTGTCCTCAAGGAAGACCTCTCAGTGTCTGATTCAAGTGCCCACATATTGGACTTGCCATGACCCTAGGCCCCCAAACTGAAACAGAGGTGGGGTTATCCAGTTGTCCCTACCAAGGACTCTGCTCTGGAATCCCTCTTTTATTGGCACACATGAGGTACATAAAATAAAATAAAAAACAGAAAGGACACCTCCCATCCCACAGAATGTACCCAAACTCTTGGGATTGGGTCAAATCCTCAGAGAAGGAAAGCCATCCACAACTCATGAGGCCATGCCAGCATTCGACCCACATTGTTGACACCAATCCAGAGACAAAACCTGAGCAAGCACCTCAAACTCACCCTTTTTCATATCCCGAAGTGTTATCACGGTCTGTAGATTGGGCGTGCCATACCTATCACCCCCCCAATCCTAAGCGGAATTTGTGTTTTCAGACTTCTGTCCCCACAGGCCTGGCCCACACACCCTCAAGGCTGGGCCCCTAGAGCCAAAATCAGAACTGTGCCTGCCCTCTCCAGGGGATTTCTGCCCATTCCATTGGCCACAACCCTATAGATTAGGAGAAACTCCAAAATCCCGAGGCCATTCCCAATATTATAGGCTGCCCAGGACAAACAGGGGCGATCTGACACAAGCCGAGCAACTACCTCCCCTCAGATCCATAGACACGTATCCCCAGGAAAGAGATTGAACCGGACAGGCACCTAGGCCCTAATCATATCCATTGCTTTTGTTTCCAGGCATCTCTCCTCAGAGGCCTGGTTTCCAATACCAGCATATGGGAGATTCCTTAGGCACTCATCAAAACAATTCTCTTCTCTACATAGGAAACGTACTCTTTAGAGCTCCATCAAAACCTCCGGTTATGAACATCCCTCAAGGCCCCCGGATCAAGCACCCCATTCCAAGGTCTCCATGGACACAAATGCACATTATGACCCATACTCAACTCACCCATTTCAACACACCCGCCTCGGTTACTCCCCTAGATCCAGCAGATCGAACTTGCCTTGGCGCTATGAGACACCTGGAATGGGAGGCAGGCTGCCCAGGCATCCATCCTTAGAACCCTGCTCTGGATAACTTCCTTATGGGATGTCCTGGAGCCATCCAGCAGGTCTCGACTGTCCCACGGAAGGAATCATTGTGGTTTGGAGCATCTCACAATTCCCAACGTGGGAAAACCTCTGTGGCCTCGTGACACCCACCCCTTCATGAAGGGGCCGTCATGGACAGAAACTCCAACCTGAGCCAACGTCTGATCCTAGCTCTGTCTTCAGGTACACGGGATCTCGAATCATCTCTGCAGAGGGTTCCTGCCGTCCCCTCACCCCGAAATCTAAGTCTGGCTTGTGTTCTCAGAATTTTTTCCTCACACTCCTGTCCCACAAGCCTTCCAGTTTGGGAATTCTGGAGCCACTATGTGGCACTGTGTCTTCCTTCCAGAAGAAAAACTTTGCCCTCTGGGGCTACCCAGTAACCACAAATGAGTACCAACCTGCACGAAACTCGACTGCACCCCAATGATACAGTCTAGCCTGGGCACTAATTCCCTGTCTGCCACAGCCTGAGCCTGCACCTCCCAACCCACACTCAACAGGTGGCCGAACACTGAGCACATCAGACACACCATGGCATTAGGTCTTCATCTCTTCCCAACCTCAGTTTTCAGGCTTCAGAACCTAGACCTTAAATCCAATCACAGTCCATGAGTGAAATTGTTGCAGAAATTAGAACTCCTTCTTCCCCATGGCCAGAAAACTTGTGGTTGCCATATTGTGCAACGTTCAGTGTAGGAGAAACCAGCATGGTACATTAGGCCACGCCCTGACTTGAGGGCCTCCTTGGGCACAAAAACACATTGTGAAACTCCATGTGAGCCCTATGCTCAAGGAAGGCCTCTCAGTGTCTGGACCAAGAGCCCACATATGGGGCTTAACCATGTTCTTAGGTCCCAATGTTAACCAGAGGTCTGGTTGTCCAGTCGCCCCCCTCCCCAGGACTCTGCTGTGGAATCCCTCTTTTGGTGGTCCACCTGAGGTAAAAAAAAAAAAAAAAAAAAAAAAAAAAAAAAAAAAAAAAAAAACAGAAAGGCCTACTCCCTTCCCACAGAATGACCCCAAACTCTTGGGATTGGGTCAAATCCCCAGAAAGGGAGCCTCATCGATGGCCCATGAGGACACCCGGACATTCCATGGCAATCGGTGACACATATCCAGAAAAAAATAAGCATGAGCAAGCACCTCACTTTCGCCCTTTGTTCATATCCCGAAGAGTTCTCCTCACGGTCTATATATCGGGCCAGCCATACCTACAGACCCAAACCTAAGTGGAGTTTGTGTTTTCAGACTTTTGTCCAAATAGCCCTGGACCACACATGCTCCACACTTGGGTCCCTGGAGCCACACCTCAGGACTGTGCATCCCTTTCAAGAGAATTCTTCCCATTCCATTGGCCACAACCTTGCAAATTAGGAAAAACCTCCAAAGTTACCGAGGCCATCCCAATAGTGTAGGCCGCCCAGGACAAACAGGTGTGATCTCAAACCAGCTGAGCAACTACCTCCACTCAGACAAAAGATGTCCCCAGAGAAGAATATTGAACCGGATAGGCCCCTAGGCCCTAATCAGATCCATTGCTTTGGTTTCCAGGCATCTCTCCTCAGAGGCCTCATTTCCAATACCAGCAAATGGTGGTTTCCTGAGGCACCAATGAGAACAAATCTCGTCTCCCCATGGAAAACTTGCTCATTGGAGCTTTGTTATAACCTCTGGTTAGGAGAAACCTTCAGGGCCCTGGTGCCACTGCCCCATACCAAGGTCTCAATGGACTCAAACCAACATTAAGACCATCCTCAGGAAAGTCCATTTCCACTCATTTAAGACCATCCTCATGATAGTCCATTCCAACTCAGCCCCCTCTGATGCTACCCCAAGCCAGCAGATCAAACGTTTCTTGTTGCTAGGAGACAATTGGAATTGAGGCTGTCTGCCCAGGCATCCATACTTAGAACCCTGTTCTGGAAAAATACCTTATGAGACGTCCTGGAGCCATCCAACAAATCTTAATTGTCTCACAGAAGGAATCCTTGCGGTTTGGAGCATCTCACAACTCTAATAGTGGGAAAACCCCCATGGCCTCATAATGCCCCCCCCCCCCCTCATGAAGGGGCCAACATGGACAGAAACTCCAACCTGAGCCAAAGTCTGATCCTCGACCTGACTTCAGACTCATGAGATCTCAATTCAGCTCTGCAGAGTGTGCCTGCCATGTCCATTCCCCGAAACCTAAGCCTAGCTTGTGTTCTCAGACTTCCGTCCTCACTCTCCTGGCCCACAAGCCCTCCAGTTTGGGAATTCCGAAGCCACAATGCAGCACTCTGCCTGCCCTCCAGAAGAAAAATTTTGCCCTATGCTGCTAATAAGAAACCCCAAATGATTATCTAATGCATGCCACTCGACTGTAAAGCAATTATACAGCCTACCCTGAATACGAATGCCCTGTCTGGCACAGCCTGAGACAAGACATCCCAAACGACACCTAGACAGCTGGCTCCAACCTGGACACAAGGAACCCGCTATGGCTGTAGTTCGTCATCTCTTCCCAACCTCGGTTTTCAGGCTTCAGAACCTAGACCTTATCTCCAATCACTGCCCAGGGGTGAACGTGATGCAGAAATTAGAATTCCTCCTTCCCCATGCCCAGAAACCTTGTGGTTGGCATGTTGTCCAACGTTCAATGTGGGAAAACCTGCATTGTCGGAAAGGCCACGCCAGTGCTTGTGGGCCGCCTAGGGCACAGACATGCATTGTGACCTGTAGCGTGAGTCCCGTATTAAAGTAACGCCTCTCAGTGGCTGGACCAAGATCCTGCATATGGGGCTTGTCATATCCATAGGCCCCCAGGCTTAACCAGAGAGCGAGTATTCCAGTTGTCAGTACCCACTGCTATGCTCCAGAATCCCTCTACTGGGGGGGACACATGAAGCAGAAAACAGGACTCTTCCCTTCCCACAGAATGACCCCAACCTCTTGGGGGCTGGACAAACTACCAGAGAGGGAGACTTCTACGACCCATGAGGCAACTCCTACATTAAACGGCCATTGTGGACAAAATATCCAGAGACAAAAGACTGAGCGACTGCCTCCCTCTCACCCTTCTTTCATATCCAGAGGAGCTCCCCTCATGGACTGTAGATCAGGCCTGCCATAACCTCGGCCCCCCAAACCTGAGCTGAGTTTGGGTTTTTGGATGTCTGTCTGCACAGCCGTGGCCCACACCGCCTCCAGGCTGGGGTCTCTGGAGCCACACCCCAGAACTGTGCCTGCTCTCTCCTAAGAAACTGCCCGTTCCATTGGCCACAACTCTACAAAATAGTAGAAAACCTCAAGGTCCCCAAGGACATCCCACTACCGCAAGCCGCACTGGATAAACAGGGGCATTATGACACCAGTTGAGCAACTACTACCTCCATGCAGACACACAGACTGATATCCGCAGAGACAAGATTGAACCAGACAGGCCCCTAGGCCCTATTATGAACTCTTGCTTTGGTGTCCAGGTATCACTCCTCAGAGGCCTGGGATTGAAGACCAGCATATGGGGCTATCCTGAGGCACCAGACAGAACACCTCTCATCTCCACATGGAAAGCTTCCTTGTTGGAGTTGTGTCAAACCCTTCGGGTTGGAGAATCCTGCAGAGTCCCTTAGCTACTGCCACATTCCAAGGTCTCAATGGCCTCCAACCCACATTATGACTCATCCTCAGAAAAGTCCATTTAAACTCAGCCTTCTGGGTAGCTCACCCAAGAGCCCGCAGATTGAGCATGCCTTGTCTCGACCAGGCAATGGGAAGGTGAGTTGGCGTTTCTCGGCATCCATGCTTAGGCCCCTGCTCTCGAGTCTTTCTGTATGGGGCATCCTGGAACCATCCAATAGTACTCGACTGTCCTGAAGAAGGAAACTTTGAAGTTTGGAGCAGCTCACAACTCCCAGCGTAGGGAAACCTCCCTGGCCTCATGACGCCCCAACCCCCTTCAGGAAGGGGCCATCATGGACACAAACTCCAGCTTGAGGCAACATCTGATACTCGCCCTGACCTCAGATGCAGGAGATCTCGATTCAGCCTCTGCACAGTAGGCCCAAACCTCATGCTTCTTTGTGTTTTCAGACTTCCTCCCTCACACTCCTGGCAAACATGTCCTCAAGACTTGGAATTCTGGAACCAAAATGCAGCCCTATGCTGGCCCTCCAGAAGAAAAACGTTGCTCTATGGGGATCTCCATAAACCCCAAATGAGGATCAACCTGCTCGGTTCTCGACCTCACCCCAATTGGATTGTTCGGGTTGTCCATTCATCCCTCCCAAGAGCTCTGCTTTGGAATCCCTCTTTTGGTGGGACACCTGAGGTAACAAAACTAAAAGGACTCCTCCCATCCTTCAGATTGACCCAAAACAATTGGGATTGGACCAAATTCACAGAGAGGAAGTCTCGTCCATGGCCCATGAGGCCTCCCCGAGATTCCACAGCCATCGTTGACAACAAATCCAGAGACAAAAGTCTGAGCAAGCGCCTCACACTCGCTCTTTTGTCGTATCCCGAAGAGTTCTCCTCACGGTCTGTAGATCGGGCCTGCCATACCTACTTCCCAAACCTAAGCCGAGTTTGTGTTTTCAGACTTCTGTCCCCACATTCCTGGCCCACAGACCCTTCAGGCTGGGGCCCCTGGAGCCACACATCAGGACTGTGCCTGTCCATACCACGGGAATTCTGCCCATTCCATTGTCCACAATCGTACAAATTAGGAAAAACCTCCAGAGTCCCCAAGGACATCCCAATAATGTAGGCCGCCCAGGACAAACAAGGGTCATCTGAAACCAGCTGAGCATCTACCTCTACTCAGCGTAGATGGATGTCCCCAGAGAAGAAGATTGAATCAGACAGGCCCCTAGGCCTGAATCAGATTCATTGCTTTCGGTTACATGTATCTCTCCTCTGAGGCCTGGTTTCCAATATTAGCATATGGGGATTTCATGAGGCAGCAATCAGAACAAATCTCTTCTCCACATGGGAAAATTATCCTTTGAAGATGTCTCAAAACCTCCAGTTAGGAGAATCCTTCAGGGCCTGTGTGCCACTGCCCCATTACAAGGTCTCCATGGACAGAAATCCACATTAGAACCCATCCGCAGGAAATTCCATTTCAACTCAGCTCCCTTGGTTGCTCCCCCAGAGCGAGAAGACTGAACCTGTCTTGACTAGGAGACAATTGGAATGCGAGGCGGGCTGCCCAACCATCCATCCTTAGAGCTCTGCTCTGGCGTCGTTCCGTATGGGATGTCCTGGAGCCATCCAACAGGTCTCAAATGTCCAGCAGAAGGAATCCTTGAGTTTTGGAGCATCTCACAATTCCATCCTGGGAAAATCTAGATGGCTTTGTGATGCCCCCCCCCATTTATGAAGGGGAAATCATGGACAGGAACTCCAACCTAAGCCAACGTCTGATCTTCACCCTGAATTCAGATGCACGAGATCTCGATGCAGCTCTGCAGAGTGTGCTTTCCTTGCCCTCGCCCTGAAACCTATGACTAGCTTGTGTTCTCAGACTTCCGTCCTCACACTCTTGGCCCCCAAGCCCTCACATTTGGAAATTCGGGACACAAAATGAAGCATTCTGCCTTCCTTCCAGAAGAAAAATTTTGAACTATGGAGTTTCTCACATAACCCAAATGAGGATAGACATACATGGCACTCGAAGGTACCCAAATTAGATAGTCTAACCTGGCCACTAATACACTGTCTGATACAGAGTGAGCCCGGACCACCTGACCAAAACCGAGACAGCTGACGGCACACTGAGAACATCACACCTGCCATGGTCTTAGCTCGTTATCTCTTCCCAACCTAACTTTCCAGGCTTCAGAATTTAGACCTTAACTCCAAGCCCTGACAAGGGTTGAATGTGATGCAGAAATCAGAACTCCTCCTTACCCAAGGCAAGAAGCCTTGTGGTTGGCATGTTGTCCAAAGTTCAGTGTAGGAGTACCAGCATTCACCCTGAGGCCCGCCCATTCATGAGTGCGACGAGGGCATAAACACGCATTGTGACCCTCCGCGTGAGTCCTGTCCTCTAGTAAGTCCTCTCAGTGGCTGGACCATTAGATGTCATAATGGGCTTGACATGTCCCTAGGCCCCAATTTTAAACCAGATTTCTGGTTGTCCAGTCGCCACTCCCCAGGGCTTTACTCTGGAATCCCTCATTTGGTGGGACACCTGAGGTTAAAAAACAAAAAACAAAACAAAACAACAACAACAACAACAAAAAAAAAAAAAAAAAACGGACTTCTTCCATCCCACAGAATGACCTCAAACTCTTTGGACAAGGCCAAACCCCAGAGAATAAGACTCATCCATTTCCCATGAAGTCACCCGGAAATTTCACGACCATGAGTGACACGATATCCAGAGACAAAAACTTGAGCAAGAGCCTCACACTCGCCCTTTTTTCATATCCTGAAGAGTTCTCATCAAGGTCTGTAGATCAGTCCTGCCATACCTATAACCCGAAACATAATCCGAGTTTGTGTTCTCTGACAACTGTCCAAACAGACCTGGCCTAAACACCCTACAGTTTCAGGCCCCTGGAGCCAACCTGAGGACTGTACTTGCCCTCTCCAAGCGAATTCTGTGTGCCCATACTAATGGCCACAACACTACTAATAGGATAAACCTACAGAGACCCTGAGGTCATCCCAATAGTGGTGGCTTCCCAGGACAAACAGGAGAAATCTGAGCCCATCCGAGAACCTACCTGCACTCAGACCCGTAGACTGATGTTCCTAGAGGTAAAAAGGAACGAACAGGCCCCTAGGCACTAATCGGATCGATTGCTTTGGTTTCCAGGCATCTCTCCTCAGAGGCCTGGATTTCAATACCAGCATATGGCTGTTCCTTGACTCACACATCAGTACAAATCTCATCTAAACATGGGAAAACTTGCACGTGGGAGCTGTGTCAAAGCCTCTGTTTAGGAGAACCCTTCAGGGCCCCAGTGCCACCGCTTCATTCCATGGTCTCCATAGACACAAACACATTAGGACCCATCCACAGGAGAGTCCATTTCAACTGAGCGATATTCGGTTGCTTTCGCGAGATACAGCAGATCGAACTTGTCTTGTTGCTAGGAGACAATTGGAATGCGAGGTGGGCTACCCCCGCCATCCATCCTTAAAACCCTGCTCGGAATCGTTGGCCTGGAGCCAACCAACAGGTATCCTTTGTCCTGCAGAAGAATCTTTGAAGTTGGGAGCTTCTCACAACTCCCATCGTGAGAAAACACCCATGGCCTCGTGATCACCCCCCCCCCCATTCATGAGGGGCCCTCAGGGACAAAAGGTCCAACCTGAGTGATCGTCTGATCCTCACCCTGACTTCAGATGCACGAGATCTCGGTTTCAGGTCTGTATATTGTGCCTGCCATGTCCTCACCAGAAACCTAAGCCTAGCTTGTGTCCTCAGACTTCCATCCTCAGACTAATGGCCCACAAGCCCACCAGTTTGGCAATCCAGAAATATAATGCAGCACTCTGCCTGCCCTCCAGAAGAAAAACATTGCCTTCTGGGGCTACCCAGAAACCCCCAAATGAAGATCAACCTGCACGCCACTTGGCTGTACCCAAAATATATAGACTGACCTGGGCAATAATGCCCGTTCTGACAGAGGCTGAGACTGGACCTCCTTGCTCACCCATACAGCTGGCCGCTCACTGAGCACATCGGACCAGCCATTGCCTTGGGTCGTTATCTCTACCCAGCCTCGGTTTTCAGGATTTAGAACCTAGACCTTATCTCCCATCACTGCCCATGTTTGAAAATGATGCAGAAATCAGAACTCCTTCCCCATGACAAGAAACCTTGTGGTAGGCTTGTTGTATAATGTTCAGTGTAGTAGATACCTGTGTGTCCGATGAGGCCCCACCATGGCTCGCGACCACATAGGTGGCAAACACACATTGTGACACTCAGCCTTAGCCCAGTCCTCAGGTAAGGCCTCTCAGTGGCTGGATGAAGAGACAGCATTTTGGGCTTGTCATGCCCCTAGGCCCCAATTTTTTAACCATAGTTCGGGTTGCCCCTTCCCTCTTCACCAGGGCTCTGCTTTGGAATTCCTCTTTTGGTGGGACACCTGTGGTAACAACCCTGAAAGGAGTACTCCATCCAACAGATTGACGAAAAACAATTGGGATCGGGCCAAATCCACAGAGAGCAATATTCGTCCATGGCCCATGAGGCCTCCTCGACATTCCACGGCCATCGCTGATACAAAATCCAGAGACAAAAGCCTGAGCAAGCGCCTCAGACTCGCACTATCTTCATATCCTGAAGATGTCTTCTCATGGTTTGTAGATCGGGCCTGCAATACCTACGTCCCCAAACATAAGCTGAGTTTGTGTTTTCAAACTTCTGTCCTCAAAGTCCTGGGCCACACACCATCCAGGCTGGGGACCCTGGAGCCACACATTAGGACTGTGCCTACCCAATCCATGGGAATTCTGCCCATTCCATTGTCCCAAATCGTACAAATTAGGAGAACCCTCCAAAGTCCCTGAGGCCATCCCAATAGTATAGGTCGCCCGGGACAAAAAAGGGCAGTCTGACACCAGCTGAGCATCTACCTCCACTCATACCCTAGAAGGATGTCCCCAGAGAAGAAGATTGAACCAGACAGGACCCTAGGCCAAAATCGGATCCATTGCTTTGGTTTACAGGCATGTCTCCTCAAAACCCTGGATTCCAATACCAGCATTGGGGTTTTCCTGAGGCACCCATCAGAACAACCTCGTCTCCACAAGGAAACTTGTGCATGGGAGCTATGTCAATAGCTTAGGAGAATACTTCAGGGTCCCGGTGCCACTGCCCCATTCCAAGGCCCTCATGGACACAAACACACATTAGACCCATCCTCAGGAAAGTCCATTTCAACTCAGCCACCCCGGTTGCTCCCGCAGAGCCATCAGATCTAAACTGTCTTGTCGCTAGGAGACAATTGGAATGCGAGGCGGGCTTCCCAGGCATCCATCCTCGAACGTTGGTCTGGACTCATCCATATGGGATGTCCTGGAGCTGTTCAACAGGTCTCAATTGTCCCGCAGAAGGAATCCTTGGAGGGGGCATCCCAACACTCCCAACGTGGGAAAACCTCCACGGCCTCGAGATTCGGCTCCCTTTATGAAGGGGCCGTCATGAACAGAAAATCCAAGCTGAGCCAACGTCTGATCCTCGCTCTGACTTCAGATGCATGAGATATTGCTTCCGATCTTCAGGGGGTACATGCCGTGCCCTCGCCCTGAAACCCAAGTCTAGCTTGTGTTCTCAGACTTCCATCCTCACACTCCTGGTACCGAAGCCCACAAGTTTGGCAATTCCGGACCATCATTGCAGCACTCTGCCTGCCCTCTAGAAAAAAATATATTGCCTAATGAGCTGCCCAGGCAGCTGAAATGAGAATAAAACTACAAGGCACTCGAATGTACCCAAATTATAGAGTCTAACCTGGGCAGTAATGCACTGTCTGACACAACCTGAGCCAGGACCTCCTGAGAAACACCCAGACAGTTGACCGCACACTGAGCATATCAGAACCGCCATGGCCTTAGGTCATCATCTCTGCCCTACCTCAGTTTTTCAGGCTTCCGAACCTAGACCTTATCTCCAATCAGTGCCCAGGGGTGACTGTGATGCAGAAATCAAAACTCCTGTTTACCCATGGCAAGAAACCTTTTGTTTGCCATGTTGTCCTACGTACAGTGTAGGAGAAAACAGCATTCACCCTGAGGCCCCGCCCATTCTTGAGTGCGACGAGGGCATAAAAACGCATTGTGAACCTCAGCGTGATTCCTGTCCTCTAGTAAGTCCTCTCAGTGGCTGGACCATTAGATGTCATAATGGGCTTGACATGTCCCTAGGCCCCAATTTTATCCAGTATTCTTGTTGTCCAGTCACCCCTCCCCCAGGGCTCTACTCTGGAATCCCTCATTTGGTGGGACACCTGAGGTTGAAACACAAAACAAAACAAATCAACAACAACAAAAAAACGGACTTCTTCCATCCCACAGACTGAGCCCAAAATCCTTGGACGGGGCCAAACCCCTAGATAGTAAGACTCGTACACTTCCCATGAAGTCACCCGGAAATTTCACGACCATGAGTGACACGATATCCAGAGACAAAACATTGAGCAAGAGCTACACAATCGCCCATTTTCATATCCCAAAGTGTTCTCCTCATGGTCTGTAGATCAGTCCTGCCATACCTATGAACTGAAACATAAGCCGAGTTTGTGTTTAAGACAACTGTCCCAACAGCTCTGGCCTACATGCCCTACAGGCTCAGGCACATGAGGCCAAACCTGAAGACTGTGCTTGCCCTCTCCATGGGAATTGTATGTGACATTCTAATGGCCACAACCCCTACTAATAGGATAAACCTCCAAAATTCCTGAGGCCTTCCCAATAGTTGTGCCTACCCAGGACAATAGGGCAATCTGAGCCCATCTGAGCGCCTACCTGCACTCAGACCAGTAGACTGATGTCCCCAGAGGTAATAAGGAGTGAACAGGCACCCAGGCACCAATCGGATCCTTTGCTTTGGTTTCCAGGCATCTCTCCTCAGAGGCTTGGATTTCAAAACCAGCATATGGCTGTTTCGTGACTCACCCATCAGAAAAAATCTCATGTACACATGGGAAACTTGCACGTTGGAGCTGTGTGAAAGCCTCTGTTTAGGAGAACCCTTCAGGGCCCCAGTTCCACCGCTTCATTCCAAGGTCTCCATAGACACAAAATCATATTAGGACACATTCACGGGAGAGTCCATTACAACGAAGCCTCCACTGTTGCTCCTCCAGATCCAGCAGGTCTAACCTGTCTTGTTGCTTGGAGACAATTGGAATGCTAGGTGGGCTACCCAGTCATTCAGCCTTAGAACCTTGCTCGGAATCATTGGCCTTGAGCCAACTAACAGGTCTCAGTTGTCCTGCAGAAGAATCTTTGCAGTTGGCAGCTTCTCACAACTCCCATCGTGGGAAAACACCCCATGGCCTCGTGATCCACCGTCCCTTTAAGACGGGGCCATTAGGGACAGAATGTCCAACCTGAACGATCATCTGATCCTCGCCCTGAATTCAGATGCACGAGTCCTCGATTCAGGTCTGTAGATTGTGCCTGCCATATCCTCACCCAGAAACCTAGGCCAAGCTTGGGTTCTCAGACTTCCGTCCTCAGACTACTGGACCACAAGCCCTCCAGTTTGGCAATCCAGAACTACAATGCAGCACTCTGCCTGCCCTCCAGAACCAATATATTGCCCTCTGCGGCTACCCAGAAACCCCAAAAGAGGATCAACCTGCACGCCATTCGACTCTACCTCAAATATGTAGGCTGTCCTGGGCAATAATGCCCTTTCTGACACAGCCTGAGCCTGGACCTCCTGGCCCCCACCACACAGTTGGCCGCACACTGAGCACATCGGACCCGCCATGGCCTTAATTCGTCATCTCGTCTCAACCTCGATTTTCAGGCTTCAGAACCTAGACCTTATCTCCAAGCACGGCCCGGGTTTGAAAATGATGCAGAAATCAGCACTCTTTCCCCCCATGGCAAGAAACCTTGTGGTTGGCATGTTGTCCAACGTTAACTGTAGTACAAACCAGTGTGCCCCATTAAGCCCCGCCCATGCTTGCGGGCCACATTGGTCACAAACACAAATTGTGACCTTCAACCTGAACCCAGTCCTCAGGTAAGGCCTCTCAGTGGCTGGATGGAGAGACAGCATATTGGGCTGGCCATGCCCCTAGGTCCCATTTTTAACCATCTTTCGGGTTGTCCCTTCACTCTTCCCCAGGGCTCTGCTTTGGAATTACTCTTATGGTGGGACACCTGAGGTAACAAATATGAAAGGAGTCCTCCCATCCCACAGATTGACGAAACTCATTTGGGATCGGGCTAAAACCACAGAGAGCAAGACTCGTCCATGGCCCATGAGGCCTCCCCAACATTCCACGGCCATCGCTGATACAAAATCCAGAGACAAAAGCATGAGCACGCGCCTCAGACTCGCTCATTCTTCATATCCTGAAGAGTTCTTCAGGTAAGAACCTACACGGCACTTGAATGCACCCAAAATATATAGTCTAACCTGGGCACTAATGCACTGTCTGACGACCTGAACCCCGACCTCGTGACTAACACCCAGACAGCTGACCGCACACTGAGCGCATCAGACCCGCCATGGTCTTAGGTCATCATCTCTTCCCTACCTCAGATTTCAGGCTTCAGAACCTAGACCTTATCTCCATTCACTGGCCAGGGGTGACTGTGATGCAGAAATCAGAACTCTTCCTTACCCATGGCAAGAAACCTTGTGGTTGGCATGATGTCCAACGTTCAGTGTAGGAGAAACCAGCATTCACCCTGAGGCCCCGCCCATTCTTGAGTGCGACGAGGGCATAAACACGCATTGTGACCCTCAGCGTGAGTCCTGTCCTCTAGTACGTCCTCTCAGTGGCTGGACCATTAGATGTCATAATGGGGTTGAATGTCCCTAGGCCCCAATATTTAACCAGATTTCTGGTTGTCCAGTCGCCCCCCCCCCCCAGGGCTCTACTCTGGAATCCCTCATTTGGTGGGACACCTGAGGATGAAAAACAGAACAAAACAAATCAACAACAACAGAACAACGGACTTCTTTCATCCCACATAATGACGCCAAACACTTTGGATGGGGCCAAAGCCCCAGAGAGTAAGACTCGTCCATTTCCCATGAATTCACCCGGAAATTTCACGACCATGTGTGACACGATATTCACAGACAAAGACTTGAACAAGAGCCTCACACTCGCCCTTTTTTCATATCCCAAAGAGTTCTCCTCATGGTCTGTAGATCAGTCCTGCCATACCTATGTCCCGCAACATAAGCCGAGTTTGTGTTTTCAGACAACTGTCCAAACAGCCCTGGCCTACACACCCTACAGGCTCAGGCCTCTGGAGACAAACCTGACGACTGTGCTTGCCCTCTCCAAGGGAATTGTATGTGCCCACTCCAATGGCCACAACCCTACTAAGAGTATAAACCTCCAAAGTCCCTGAGGCCATCCCAATATTTGTGGCTTCCCAGGACAATCAGGGGCAATCTGGGCCCATCTGAGCGCCTACGGCACTCAGACCCGTAGACTGAGGTCCCCAGAGTTAAAAAGCAACGAACAGGCAACTAGGCACCTATCGGATCCATTGCTTTGGTTTCCAGGCTTCACTCCTCAGAGGCCTGGATTTCAATAACAGCATATGGCTGTTTCTTGACTCACCCATCAAAACAAATATCATCTACACATGGGAAACTTGCACGATGGAGCTGTGTGAAAGCCTCTCTTTAGGAGAAACCTTCAGGGCCCCAGGCTTCATTCCAAGGTCTCCATAAACACAAAATCATATTAGGACACATCCACGGGAGAGTCCATTTCAACTCAGCCTCCTCGGTTGCTCCCCCAGATCCAGCAGATCTAACCTGTCTTGTTGCTTGGAGACAATTGGAATGCGAGGTGGGCTACCCAGCCATCGATGCTTAGAACCCTGCTCGGAATCGTTGTCCTGGAGCCAAGCAACGGGTATCAATTGTCCTGCAGAAGAATCTTTGCAGTTGGGAGCTTCTCACAACTCCCATCGTGGGAAAAACACCCAAGGCCTCGTGATCCACGCCCCCCTTCAAAAACGGGCCATCAGGGACAGAATGTCCAACTTGAGCGATCATCTGATCCTCGCCCTGACATCAGATGCACGAGATCTCAATTCAGGTCTGTAGATTGTGCCTGCCATATCCTCACCCAGAAAAACTAGGCCTAGCTTGGGTTCTCAGACTTCCGTCCTCAGACTACTGGCCCACAAGCCCTCCAGTTTGGCAATCCAGAACTACAATGCAGCACTCTGCCTGCCCTCCAGAAGAAAAACATTGCCTCTGGGGCTACCCGGAATCCAAAAATGAGGATCATCCTGCATGCCATTTGGCTGTACCCCAAATATATAGGCTGACCTGGGCACTAATGCCCTTTCTAACACAGCCTGATCCTGGTCCTCCTGGCCCCACAAAGACAGCTGGCCGCACACTGAGCACATCGGACCCGCCATGGCCTTAGGTCTTCATCTCTTCTCAACCTCGGTTTTCAGGCTTCAGAACCTAGACCTTATCTCCAATCACGGCCCAGGTTTGAAAATGATTTCTGATTTCTGATTTCTGCATCACAGTCACCCCTGGTCTGTGATTGGAGATAAGGTCTAGGTTCTGAAGCCTGAAAACTGAGGTAGGGAAGAGATGATGACCTAAGGCCATGGCGGGTCTGATGTGCTCAGTGTGCGGTCAGCTGTCTGGGTGTTGTTCACGAGGTCCGGGCTCAGGTTGTCAGACAGTGCATTAGTGCCCAGGTTAGACTATATATTTTGGGTTCATTCGAGTGCCATGTAGGTTCTTATCTGAAGAACTCTTCAGGATATGAAGAATGAGTGAGTCTCAGGCGCGTGCTCATGCTTTTGTCTCTGGATTTTGTATCAGCGATGGCCGTGGAATGTTGGGGAGGCCTCATGGGCCATGGGCGAATCATGCTCTCTGTGGACATGGCCCGATCACAATTGCTTTTCGTCAATCTGTTGGATTGGAGGACTCCTTTCAGGTTTGTTACCTCGGTTGTCCCACCAAAAGAGGAATTCCAAAGCAGAGCCCGTGGGAAGAGTGAATGGACAACCCGGACTATGGTTAAAAATTGGGGCCCTATGGCATGGCAAGCACAATATGCTGTCTCTCCATCTATCCACTGAGAGGCCTTACCTGAGGACTGATCTCAGGCTGAGGGTCACAATGTGTGTTTGTGACCAATGTGGCCCGCAAGCATGGGCGGGTCCTCATGGGCCACACTGGTTTCAACTACACTGAACCTTGGACAACATGCCAACCACAGGTTTCTTGCCATGGGGAAAAAGTTCTGATGTCTGCATCATTTTCAAACCCGGGCCGTAATTGGAGATAAGGTCTTGGTTCTGAAGCCAGAAAAGCGAGGTTGAGAAGAGATGACGACCTTAGGCCATGGCGGTTCCGCTAGGCATAGTGTGCGGCCAGCTGTCTGTGTGGGGCCAGGAAGACCAGTATTAGTCTGTGTCAGAAAGGGCATTAGTGCACAGGTCTGCCTATATATTTGGGGTACAGCCGAATGGCGTGCAGGTTGATCCTCATGTGGGGATTCTGTGTAGCCCCAGAGGGCAATGTTTTTCTTCTGTAGGGCAGGCAGAGTGCTACATTGTAGTTCTGGATTGCCAAACTGGAGGGCTTTTGGGCCAGTAGTCTGAGGACGGAAGTCTGAGAACCCAAGCTAGGCCTAGGTTTCTGGGTGAGGATATGGCAGGCACCATCTACAGACCTGAATGGAGATCTCGTGCATCTGAAGTAAGAGCGAGGATCAGACGATCCATCAGGTTGGACATTCTGTCCCTGATGGCCCCTTCTTGAAGGGCACGGGTGGATCATG
Source organism: Mustela putorius furo (assembly GCF_011764305.1). Taxonomy (NCBI): domain Eukaryota; kingdom Metazoa; phylum Chordata; class Mammalia; order Carnivora; family Mustelidae; genus Mustela; species Mustela putorius. The sequence goes on along the minus strand of NW_025421877.1, from coordinate 88,147 downwards.
AGGCCATGGGGTTTTTCCCACGATGGGAGTTGTGAGAAGCTCGCAACTGCAAATATTCTTCTGCAGGAAAATTGAGACCTTTTGGTTGGCTCCAGGACAACGATTCCAAGCAGGGTTCTAAGGATGGATGGCTATGTAGACCACCCCGCATTCCAATTGTCTCTAAGCATCAAGACAGGTTAGATCTGCTGGATCTGGGGGAGCAACCGAGGAGGCTGAGTTGAAATGGACTCTCCCGTTGATGTCTCCTAATATGATTTTGTGTCTATGGAGACCTTGGAATGAAGCGGTGGCACTGTGGCCCTGAGGGGTCTCCTAAAGTGAGGCTTTCACATAGCTCCATCGTACAAGTTTCCCATGTGTAGATGAGATTTGTTCTGATGGGTGAGTCAAGAAACAGCCATATGCTGTTATTGAAATCCAGGCCTCTGAGGAGAGATGCCTGGAAACCAAAGCAATGGATCCGATAGGTGCCTAGGGGCCTGTTCTTTCCTTTTTAAATCTGGGGCCATCAGTCTCTGGGTCTGATGCCAGTAGGTGCTCAGATGAGCCCAGATTGTCCCTGTTTGTCCTAGGAAGCCACAAATATTGGGATGGCCTCACGGATTTTGGAAGTTTATCCTCTTAGTAGGGTTGTGGCCATTGGAATGGGCACATATGATTCCCATGGATAGGGCAAGACAAATTCGTCAGGTTTGGCTTAAGGGGCCTGAGCCTGTAGGGTGTGTTGGCCAGGGCTGTTGGACAGTTGTCTGAAAACACAAACTCGGCTTATGTTGCGGGACATAGGTATGGCAGGACTGATCTACAGACCATGAGGAGAACTCTTCGGGATATGAAAAAAAGGCGAGTGTGAGGCTTTTTCTCAAATTTTTGTCTCTGGATATCGTGTCACTCATGGTCGTGAAATTTCCGTTTGACTTCATGGGAAATGGACGAGTCTTACTCTCTGGGGGTTTGGCCCCGTCCAAAGAGTTTGTCATTCTGTGGGATGGAAGAAGTCCGTTGCTCTGTTGTTGTTGATTTGTTTTGATTTGTTTTTCAACCTCGGTGTCCCACCAAATGAGGGATTCCAGAGTAGATCCCTGGGGAGGGGGGACAGGACAACCAGATCTGGTTAAAAATTGGGGCCTAGGGACATGTCAAGCCCATTATGACATCTAATGGTACAGCCACTGAGAGGACGTACTAGAGGACAGGTCTCACGCTGAGGGTCACAATGTGTGTTTATGCCCTCGTCACACTCAAGAATGGACGGGGCCTCAGGGTGAATGCTGCTTTCTCCTACACTGAACGTTGGACAACATGCCAACCACAAGGTTTCTTGCCATGGGTAAGGAAGAGTTCTGATTTCTGCATCACAGTCACCCCTGGGCAGTGATTGGAGATAAGGTCTAGGTTCTGAAGCCTGAAAACTGAGGTAAGGAAGAGATGATGACCTAAGGCCCTGACGGGTCCGATGTGCAAAGTGTGCGGCCAGCTGTCTGGGTGGGGCCAGGAGGTCCAGGATCAAGCTCTGTCAGAAAGGGCATTAGTGCCCAGGTCAGCCTATATATTTGGGGTACAGGCGAATGGCGTGCCCGTTGATCCTCATTTGGGGTAACTCGGTAGCCCCAGAAGGCCATGATTTTCTTCTGGAGGGCAGGCAGAGTGCTGCACTGTAGTTCTGGATTGCCAAACTGGAGGGCTTGTGGGCCAGTTGTCTGAGGACGGAAGTCTGAGAACCCAGCTAGGCCTAGGTTTCTGGGTGAAGATATGGCAGGCACAATCTACATACATGAATCGAGATCTCGTGCATCTGAAATCAGGGCTAGGATCAGACGATCGCTCAGGTTGGACAGTCTGTCCCTGAAGGCCCCTTTTTGAAGGGGGGGTGGATCACGAGGCCATGGGGGTTTTCCCACGATGGGAGTTGTGAGAAGCCCCCAACTGCAAAGATTCTTCTGCAGGACAACTGAGACCTCTTGGTTGGCTCCAGGACAACGATTACGAGCAGGGTTGTAAGGGTGGATGGCTGGGTAGCCCACCTCGCATTCCAATTGTCTCCAAGCAACAAGACAGGTTAGATCTCTTGATCTGGTGGAGCAACCGAGGAGGCTGAATTGAAATCGACTCTCCCGTGGATGTGTCCTAATATGCTTTTGTGTCTATGGAGTCCTTGGAATGAAACGGTGGCACAGGGGCACTGAAGGGTTCTCTTAATGAGAGGCTTTCACATAGCTCCATCGTGCAAGTTTCCCATGTGTAGATGAGATTTGTTCTGATGGGAGAGTCAAGAAACAGCCATATGCTGTTATTAAAATCCAGGCCTCCGAGGAGAGATGCCTGGAAACCAAAGCAATGGATCCGATAGGTGCCTAGGGTCCTGATGGTTCCTTTTTACCTCTGGGGACATCAGTCTACGGGTTTGAGTGCCGGTAGGTGTTCATATCGGCCCAGATTGCCCCTGTTTGTCCTGGGAAGCCACAAATATTGGGATGGTCTCAGGGACTTTGGAGGTTTATACTCTTAGGAGGGGTGTGGCCATTGGAATGGGCACATACAATTCTCTTGGAGAGGGCAATCACGGTCGTCAGGTTTGGCTCCAGGGGCCTGAGCCTGTAAGGTGTGTAGGCCAGGGCTCTTTGGACAGATGGATGAAAACACAAACTCGGCTTATGTTTAGGGTCATAGGTATGGCAGGACTGATCTACAGACCATGAGGAGAACTCTTCGGGATATGAAAAAATGGGGAGTGTGAGGCTCTGCTCAAGTTTTGTCTCTGGATATCGTGTCACTCATGGTCGTGAAATTTCCGGGTGATTTCATGAGAAATGGACGAGTCTTACTCTCTGGGGGTTTGGCCCCGCTCAAAGAGTTCGGGGTCATTCTGTGGGATGGACGAAGTCCGTTGCTCTGTTGTTGTTGATTTGTTTTGTTTTGTTTTTCAACCTCAGGTGTCCCAACAAATGAGGGATTCCAGAGTAGAGTCCTGGGGAGGGGTGATTGGACAACCAGAAATATGGTTAAAAATTGGGGCCTAGGGACATGTCAAGCCCATTATGACATCTAATGGTCCAGCCACTGAGATGACGTACTAGAGGACAGGACTCACGCTGAGGGTCACAATGCGTGTTTATGCCCTCGTCGCACTCAAGAATGGGCGGGGCCTCAGGGTGAATGCTGGTTTCTCCTACACTGAACGTTGGACAACATGCCAACCACAAGGTTTCTTGCCATGGGTAAGGATGAGTTCTGATTTCTGCATCACAGTCACCCCTGGGCAGTGATTGGAGATAAGGTCTAGGTTCTGAAGCCTGAAAACTGAGGTAGGGAAGAGATGATGACCTAAGGCCATGGCGGGTCTGATGTGCTCAGTGTGCGGTTAGCTGTCTGGGTGTTGGTTACGAGGTCCGGGCTCAGGTTGTCAGACAGTGCATTAGTGCCCAGGTTAGACTATATTTTTTGGGTGCATTCGAGTGCCGTGTACGTTTTTATCTGAAGAACTCTTCAGGATATGAAGAATGAGCGAGTCTGAGGCGCTTGCTCAGGCTTTTGTCTCTGAATTTTGTATCAGCGATGGCCATGGAATGTTGGTGAGGACTCATGGGCCATGACGAATCTTGCTCTCTGTGGACTTGGCCCCGATCCCCAATTGTTGTTCGTCAATCTGTGGGATGGGAGGACTCCTTTCAGGTTTGTTACCTCAGGTGTCCCACCAAAAGAGGAATTCCAAAGCTGAGCCCTGGGGAAGAGTGAAGGGACAACCCGAACTATGGTTAGAAATTGGGGCCGAGGGGCATGGCAAGTCTAATATGCTGTCTCTCCATCCAGCCACTGAGAGGCCTTACATGAGGACTGGGCTCAGGCTGAGCGTCACAATGTGAGTTTTTGACCAATGAGGCCCGCAAGCATGGGCGGGGCCTCATGGGCCACACTGGTTTCAACTACACTGAACCTTGGACAACATGCCAACCACAAGGTTTCTTGCCTTGGGAAAGAGTTCTGATTTCTGCATCATTTTCAAACCCGGGCCGTGATTGGAGATAAGGTCTAGGTTCTGAAGCCTGAAAACCGAGGTTGAGAAGAGATGACGACCGAAGGCCATGGCGGGTCCGATGTGCTCAGTGTGCGGCCAGCTGTCTGGGTGGGGCCAGGAGGTCCATGCTCACGCTGTGTCAGAAAGGGCATTAGTGCCCAGGTCAGCCTATATATTTGGGGTACAGCCGAATGGTGTGCCCCGTTGATCCTGATTTGGGATTTCTCGGTAGCCCAGAGGGCAATGTTTTTCTTCTGGAGGGCAGGCAGAGTGCTGCATTGTGGTTCTGGATTGCCAAACTGGAGGGCTTGTGGGCCAGTAGTCTGAGGACGGATGTCTGAGAACCCAAGCTAGGCCTAGGTTTCTGGGTGAGGATATGGCAGGCACAATCTACAGACCTGAATCGAAATCTCATGCATCTTAAGTCAGGGCGAGGATAAGACGATCGCTCAGGTTGGACATTCTGTCCCTGATGGCCCTTTCTTGAAGGGGAGGTGGATCACTAGTCCATGGGGGCTTTCCCACGATGGGAGTTGTGAGAAACTCCCAACTGCAAAGATTCTTCTCTAGGACAACTGAGACCTGTTGGTTGGCTCCAGGACAACGATTCCGAGCAGGGTTCTAAGGATGGATGGCTGGGTAGCCCACCTCACATTCCAATTGTCTCCAAGAAACAAGACAGGTTAGATCTGTTGGATCTGCGGAGCAACCGAAGAAACTAAGTTGAAATGGACTCTCCCGTGGATGTGTCCTTATATGATTTTGTGTCTACAGAGACCTTGGAATGAAGCGGTGGCACTTAGGCCCTGAAGGGTTCTCCTAAAGAGAGGCTTTCACACAGCTCCATCGTTCAAATTTCCCATGGGTAGATGAGATTTTTTCTGATGGGTGAGTCAAGAAGCAGCCATATGCTGTTTTTGAAATCCAGGCCTCTGAGGAGAGATGCCTGGAAACCAAAGCAATGGATCTGTTAGGTGCCTAGGGCCCTGTTCGTTCCTTATTACCTCTGGGGATATCAGTCTATGGGTCTGAGTACAGGTAGGTGCTCAGATGGGCCTAAATTGCCCCTGTTTGTCCTGGGAAGCCACAAATATTGGGATGGCCTCAGGGACTTTGGAGGTTTATCCTATTAGTAGGGTTGTGGCCATTGGAATGGGCACATACAATTCCCTTGGAGAGGGCAAGCAAATTCGTCAGGTTTGGACTCTGGGGCCTGAGCCTGTAGGGTGTGTAGGCCAGAGCTGTTGGGACAGTTGTCTGAAAACACAAACTCGGCTTATGTTTCAGGTCATAGGTATGGCAGGACTGATCTACAGACCGTGAGGAGAACTCTTCGGGATATGAAAAAAGGGCGAGTGTGAGGCTCTTGCTCACGTTTTTGTCTCTAGATATCGTGTCACTCATGGTCGTGAAATTTCCGGGTGGCTTCATGGGAAATGGTCGAGTCTTACTCTCTGGGGGATTGGTCCCCTCGAAGGAGTTTGGGGTGACTCCGTGGGATGGAAGAAGTCCGTTTTTTTGTGTTTTGTTGATTTGTTTTGTTTTGTTTTTCTACCTCAGGTTTCCCACCAAATGAGGGATTCCAGAGTAGAGCCTTGGGGAGTGGTGACTGGACAACCAGAAATCTGGTTAAAAACTGGAGCCTAAGGACATGTCAAGCCCATAATGACATCTAATGGTCCAGCCACTGAGAGGACTTACTAGAGGACAGAAATCACGCTGAGGGTCACAATGTGTGTTTATGCCCTCGTCGCACTCAAGAATGGGCGGGACCGCTGGGTGAATGCTGGTTTCTCCTACACTGAACGTTGGACAACATGCCAACCACAAGGTTTCTTGCCATGGGTAAGGAAGAGTTCTGATTTCTGCATCACAGTCACCCCTGGGCAGTGAATGGAGATAAGGTCTCGGTTCTGAAGTCTGAAAACTGAGGTAGGGAAGAGATGATGACCTACGGCCATGGCGGTTCTGATGTGCTCAGTGTGCGGTCTGCTGTCTGTGTGTTTCTCAGGAGGTCCCGGCTCAGCTTGTGTCAGACAGTGCTTTACTGTCCAGGTTAGACTATATAATTTGGGTACATTCGAGTGCCGTGTAGGTTTATTGTCATTTAATGTGCCAGGGCAGCTCATTAGGCAATATATTTTGCAATGATGGTCCGGAATTGCCAAACTTGTGGGCTTCGGGGCCAGGAGTGTGAGGATGGATGACTGAGAACACAAGCTAGACTTGGGTTTCAGGGCGAGGGCACGGCATGTATCCCCTGAAGATCTGAAGCAATATCTCATGCATCTGAAGTCAGAGCGAGGATCAGACGTTGGCTCAGCTTGGATTTTCTGTCATGACGGCCGCTTCATGAAGGGAGCGGATTCTTGAGAGTGTGGAGGTTTTCCCACGTTGGGAGTGGTGGGATGCCCCCTCCAAGGATTGCTTCTGTGGGACAATTGAGACCTGTTGGTCAGCTCCAGGACAACCCATATGGATGAGTCCAGACCAACGTTCGAGGATGAATGCCTGGGAAGCCCGCCTCGCATTCCAATGGTCTCCTAGCGACAAGACAGTTTAGATCTGATGGCTCTGCGGGAGCAACCGGGGTGGCTGAGTTGAAATGGACTTTCCTGAGGATGGGTCTAATGTGTGTTTGTGTCCATGAGGGCCTTGGAATGGGGCGGTGGCACCGGGACCCTGAAGTATTCTCCTAAGCTTTTGACATAGCTCCCATGCACAAGTTTCCTTGTGGAGACGAGGTTTGTTCTGATGGGTGCCTCAGGAAAACCCCAATGCTGGTATTGGAATCCAGGGTTTTGAGGAGACATGCCTGTAAACCAAAGCAATGGATCCGATTTTGGCCTAGGGACCTGTCTGGTTCAATCTTCTTCTCTGGGGACATCCATCTAGGGTATGAGTGGAGGTAGATGCTCAGCTGGTGACAGACTGACCTTTTTTGTCCCGGGTGACCTATACTATTGGGATGGCCTCAGGGACTTTGGAGGGTTCTCCTAATTTGTACGATTTTGGACAATGGAATGGGCAGAATTCCCATGGATTGGGTAGGCACAGTCCTAATGTGTGGCTCTAGGGTCCCCAGCCTGGAGGGTGTGTGGCCCAGGACTTTGAGGACAGAGGTCTGAAAACACAAACTCAGCTTACGTTTGGGGACGTAGGTATGGCAGGCCCGATCTACAAACCATGAGAAGACATCTTCAGGATATGAAGATAGTGCGAGTCTGAGGCACTTGCTCAGGCTTTTGTCTCTGGATTTTGTATCAGCGATGGCCGTGGAATGTCGAGGAGGCCTCATGGGCCATGGACGAATCTTGCTCTCTGTGGATTTGGCCCGATCCCAATTGTTTTTTCGTCAATCTGTTGGATGGAGTACTCCTTTCAGGGTTGTTACCTCAGGTGTCCCACCAAAAGAGGAGTTTCTAAGCAGATCCCTGGGGAAGAGTGAAGGGACAACCCGAACTATGGTTAAAAATTGGGCCCTAGGGGCATGGCAAGCCCAATATGCTGTCTCTTCTTCCAGCCACTGAGAGGCCTTACCTGAGGACTGGGCTAAGGCTGAGGGTCACAATGTGTGTTTGCTACCTATGTGGCCCACGAGCAATGGCGGGGCCTCATCGGACACACAGGTATCCACTACACTGAACATTATACAACAAGCCTACCACAAGGTTTCTTTTCTTCCCGTCGGAAGAAGGAGTTCTGATTTCTGCATCATTTTCAAACATGGGCAGTGATGGGAGATAAGGTCTAGGTTCTAAATCCTGAAAACCGAGGCTGGGAAGAGATAACGAACTAAGGCAATGGCTGGTCCGATGTGCTCAGTGAGCGGCCAGCTGTATGGTTGGGGCCAGGAGGTCCAGGCTCAGCCTCTGTCAGAAAGGGCATTATTGCGCAGGTCAGCCTATATATTTTGGGTACAGCCAAGTGGCGTGCAGGTTGATCTTCATTTGGGGTTTCTGGGTAGCCCCAGAAGGCAATGTTTTTCTTCTGGAGGGCAGGCAGAGTGCTGCATTATAAATCTGGATGGCCAAACTGGAGGGCTTGTGGGCCATTTGTCTGAGGATGGAAGTCTGAGGACACAAGCTAGGCTTAGGTTTCTGGGTGAGGACATGGCAGTCCTGAACCGAGATCTCGTGCATCTGAAGTCAGGGTGAGGATCAGAAGATCGCTCAGGTTGGACATTATGTCCCTGAGGGCCCCTTCATGAAGGGGGGAGGGATACGAGGCCATGGGTGTTTTCCACGATGGGAGTTGTGAGAAGTTCCCAACTTCAAAGATTCTTCTGCAGGACAATTGAGACCTGTTGGTTGGCTCCAGGACAACGATTGCGAGCAGGGTTCTAAGGATGGATGGCGGGGTAGGCCACCTCGCATTCCAATTGTCTCCTAGCAACAAGACAAGTTGGATCTCTGGACCTCGCGGAGCAACCGAATACGCTGAGTTGAAATGGACTCTCCTGTGGATGGGTCCTAATGTGTTTTTTTGTGTCTATGGATACCTTGGAATGACGCGGTGGCACTGGGGCCATGAAGGGTTCTCCTAAACAGAGGCTTTGACATCGCTCTACACATCGTGCAAGTTTCCCATGTGTAGATGGGATTTGTTCTGATGGGTGAGTCAAGAAACAGCCATATGCTGGTATTGAAAACCAGTCCTCTGAGGAGAGATGCCTGGAAACCAAAGCAATGGATCCGATTAGGGCCTAGGGGCCTGTTGGTTCCTTTTTACTTTTGGGGATATCAGTCTACAAGTCTGAGTGCAGGTAGGTTCTCAGATGGGCTCAGATTGCTCCTTTTTGTCCTGGGAAGCCACCACTATTGGGATGGCCTCAGGGACTTTGGAGGTTTATCCTATTAGTAGCGTTGTGGCCATTGGAAGGGCACACAGAATTCCCTTGGAGAGGGCCAGTACAGTCCTCACCTTGGCTCCAGGGGCCTAAGCCTGCAGGCTATGTAGGCCAGGGCTGTTTGGACAGTTGTCTGAAAACAGAAACTCGGCTTATGTTTCGGGTCATAGGTATGGCAGGACTGATCTACAGACCATGAGGAGAACACTTCGGGTTATGATAAAGGGCGAGTGTGAGGCTCTTGCACAAGTATTTATCTCTGGATATCGTGCCATTCATGGTCATGAAATTTCCGGGTGACTTCATGGGAAATGGACGAGTCTTACTCCCTGGGGGTTTGGCCCAGTCCAAAGAGTTTGGGGTCATTCTCTGGGATGGAAGAAGTCCTTTTTTTTTGTTGTTGATTTGTTTTTTGTTTTGTTTTTCAAACTCATGTGTCCCACCAAATGAGGGATTCCAGAGTAGAGCCCTGGGGAGGGGCGATTGGACAACCAGAAATCTGGTTAAAATTGGGGCCTAGGGAAAGCTAGACTTGGGTTTCAGGGCGAGGGCATGGCATGTACCCCCTGAAGATCTGAAGCAATATCTCATGCATCTGAAGTCAGAGCGAGAATCAGACGTTGGCTCAGCTTGGATTTTCTGTTCATGACGGCCCGTTCATAAAGGGAGCCGAATCTCGAGGCCATGGAGGTTTTCCCACGTTGGGAGTGGTGGGATGCCCCCTCCTAGGATTCCTTCTGCGGGACAATTGAGACCTGTTGGACAGCTCCAGGACATCCCATATGGATGAGTCCAGACCAACGTTCGAGGATGGATGCCTGGGAAGCCCGCCTCGCATTCCAATGGTCTCCTAGCGACAAGACAGTTTATATCTGATGGCTCTGCGGGAGCAACCGGGGGGCTGAGTTGAAATGGACTTTCCTGAGGATGGGTCTAATGTGTGTGTTTGTGTCCATGAGGGCCTTGGAATGGGGCGGTGGCACGGGGACCCTGAAGTATTCTCCTAAGCTTTTGACATAGCTCCCATGCACAAGTTTCCTTGTGGAGACGAGGTTTGTTCTGATGGGTGCCTCAGGAAAACCCCAATGCTGGTATTGGAATCCAGGGTTTTGAGGAGACATGCCTGTAAACCAAAGCAATGGATCCGATTTTGGCCTAGGGTCCTGTCTGGTTCAAACTTCTTCTCTGGGGACATCCTTCTAGGGTATGAGTGGAGTTAGATGCTCAGCTGGTGTCAGACTGCCCTTTTTTGTCCCGGGCGACCTATACTCTTGGGATGGCCTCAGGGACTTTGGAGGGTTCTCCTAATTTGTACGATTTTGGACAATGGAATGGGCAGAATTCCCATGGATTGGGTAGGCACAGTCCTAATGTGTGGCTCCACGGTCCCCAGCCTGGATGGTGTGTGGCCCAGGACTTTGAGAACAAAAGTCTGAAAACACAAACTCAGCTTATGTTTGGGGACGTAGGTATGGCAGGCCCGATCTACAAACCATGAGAAAACATCTTCAGGATATGAAGATAGTGCGAGTCTGAGGCGCTTGCTTAGGTTTTTGTCTCTGGATTTTGTATCAGCGATGGCCGTGGAATGTCGATGAGGCCTCATGGGCCATAGACGAATCTTGCTCTCTGTGGATTTGGCCCGATCCCAATTGTTTTTCGTCAATCTGTTGGATGGAGGACTCCTTTCAGGGTTGTTACATCAGGTGTCCCACCAAAAGAGGAATTCCAAGCTGAGCCTTGGGGAAGAGTGAAGGGACAACACGAACTATGGTTAATAATTGGGGCCTAGGGGCATGGCAAGCCCAAAATGCTGTCTCTTCATCCAGCCACTGAGAGGCCTTACCTGAGGACTGGGCTAAGGCTGAGGGTCACAATGTGTGTTTGCTACCTATCTGGCCCGCGAGCAATTTCGGGGCCTCAAGGACACACTGGTTTCCACTACACTGAACGTTGGACAACAAGCCAACCACAAGTTTTCATGCTATTGGGAAGGAGTTCTGATTTCTGCATCATTTTGAAACCTGGGAAGTGATTGGAGATAAGGTCTAGGTTCTGAAACCTGAAAACTGAGGTTGGGAAGGGATAACGACCTAAGGCCTCAGGGTGAATGCTGGTTTCTCCTACACTGATCGTTGGACAACTTTCCAACCACAAGGCTTCTTGCCTTGGGTAAGGAGGAGTTCGGTTTCTGCATCACATTCAACCCTTGTCAGGGCTTGGAGATAAGGTCTAAGTTCTGAAGCCTGAAAAGTTAGGTTGGGAAGAGATTACGAGCTAAGACCATGGCGGGTGTGATGTTCTCAGTGTGCGGTCAGCTGTCTCGGTTTTGGTCAGGAGGTCTGGGCTCACTCTGTATCAGACAGTGTATTAGTGGCCAGGTTAGACTACCTAATTTGGGTACATTTGAGTGCCGTGTATGTCTATCCTCATTTGGGTTATGTGAGAAACTCCATAGGTCAAAATTTTTCTTCTGGAAGGCAGGCAGAATGCTTCATTTTGTGTCCCGAATTTCCAAATGTGAGGGCTTGGGGGCCAGGAGTGTGAGGGCGGAAGTCTGAGAACACAAGCTAGTCATAGGTTTCAGGGCGAGGGCAAGGAAAGCACACTCTGCAGAGCTGCATCGAGATCTCGTGCATCTGAATTCAGGGTGAAGATCAGACGTTGTCTTAGGTTGGAGTTCCTGTCCATGATTTCCCCTTCATAAATGGGGGGGGGCATCACAAAGCCATCTAGATTTTCCCAGGTTGGGAGTTGTGAGATGCTCCAAAACTCAAGGATTCCTTCTGCTGGACATTTGAGACCTGTTGGATGGCTCCAGGACATCCCATACGGAACGACGCCAGAGCAGAGCTCTAAGGATGGATGGTTGGGCAGCCCGACTCGCATTTCAATTGTCTCCTAGTCAAGACAGGTTCAGTCTGCTCGCTCTGGGGGAGCAACCAAGGGAGCTGAGTTGAAATGGAATTTCCTGTGGATGGGTTCTAATGTGTTTTTCTGTCCATGGAGACCTTGTAATGGGGCAGTAGCACACAGGCCCTGAAGGATTCTCCTAACTGGAGGTTTTGAGACATCTTCAAAGGATAATTTTCCCATGTGGAGAAGAGATTTGTTCTGATTGCTGCTTCCTGAAATCCCCATATGCTAATATTGGAAACCAGGCCTCTGAGGAGAGATACCTGTAACCGAAAGCAATGAATCTGATTCAGGCCTAGGGGCCTGTCTGATTAAATCTTCTTCTCTGGGGACATCCATCTATGCTGAGTAGAGGTAGATGCTCAGCTGGTTTCAGATGACCCTTGTTTGTCCTGGGCGGCCTACATTATTGGGATGACCTTGGGGACTCTGGAGGTTTTTCCTAATTTGTACGATTGTGGACAATGGAATGGGCAGAAATCCCGTGGTATGGACAGGCACAGTCCTGATGTGTGGCTCCAGGGGCCCCAGCCTGAAGGGTCTGTGGGCCAGGAATGTGGGGACAGAAGTCTGAAAACACAAACTCGGCTTAGGTTTGGGAAGTAGGTATGGCAGGCCCGATCTACAGACCGTGAGGAGAACTCTTCGGGATACGACAAAAGAGCGAGTGTGAGGCGCTTGCTCAGACTTTTGTCTCTGGATTTGTTGTCAACGATGGCTGTGGAATCTCGGGGAGGCCTCATGGGCCATGGACGAGACTTCCTCTCTGTGAATTTGGTCCAATCCCAATTGTTTTGGGTCAATCTGAAGGATGGGAGGAGTCCTTTTAGTTTTGTTACCTCAGGTGTCCCACCAAAAGAGGGATTCCAAAGCAGAGCTCTGGGGAGGGATGAATGGACAACCCGAACAATCCAACTGGGGTGAGGTCGAGAACCGAGCAGGTTGATCCTCATTTGGGGTTTATGGAGATCCCCATAGAGCAACGTTTTTCTTCTGGAGGGCCAGTATAGGGCTGCATTTTGGTTCCAGAATTCCAAGTCTTGAGGACATGTTTGCCAGGAGTGTGAGGAAGGAAGTCTGAAAACACAAGGTAGCACGACGTTTGGGCCCACTGTGCAGAGGCTGAATCGAGATCTCCTGCATCTGAGGTCAGGGCGAGTATCAGATGTTGCCTCAAGCTGGAGTTTTTGTCCATGACAGCCCCTTCCTGAAGGGGGTGGGGGCGTCATGAGGCCAGGGAGGTTTCCCTACGCTGGGAGTTGTGAGCTGCTCCAAACTTCAAAGTTTCCTTCTTCAGGACTTTCGAGTACTATTGGATGGTTCCAGGATGCCCCATACAGAAAGACTCGAGAGCAGGGGCCTAAGCATGGATGCCGAGAAACGCCAACTCACCTTCCCATTGCCTGGTCGAGACAAGGCACGCTCAATCTGCGGGCTCTTGGGTGAGCTACCCAGAAGGCTGAGTTTAAATGGACTTTCCTGCGGATGCGTCATAATGTGGGTTGGTGGCCATGGAGACCTTGGAATGTGGCAGTAGCTAAGGGACTCTGCAGGATTCTCCAACCCGAAGGGTTTGACACAACTCCAACAAGGAAGCTTTCCATGCGGAGATGAGAGGTGTTCTGTCTGGTGCCTCAGGATAGCCCCATATGCCGGTCTTCGAACACAGGCCTCTGAGGAGTGATACCTGGACACCAAAGCCAGAGTTCATAAAGGTCCTAGGGGCCTGCCTGGTTCAATCTTCTGTCTCTGCGGATATCAGTCTGTGTGTCTGCATGGAGGTAGTCGTTGCTCAGCTGGTGTCATAATGCTCCTGTTTGTCCAGTGCGGCTTGCGGTAGTGGGATGTCCTTGGGGACCTTGAGGTTTCTACTATTTTGTAGAGTTGTGGCCAATGGAACGGGCAGTTTCTTAGGAGAGAGCAGGCACAGTTCTGGGGTGTGGCTCCAGAGACCCCAGCCTGGAGGCGGTGTGGGCCACGGCTTGGCAGACAGACATCCAAAAACCCAAACTCAGCTCAGGTTTGGGGCCGAGGTTATGGCTGGCCTGATCTACAGTCCGTGAGGGGAGCTCCTCTGGATATGAAAGAAGGGTGAGAGGGAGGCAGTCGCTCTGTCTTTTGTCTCTGGATATTTTTTTGTCCACAATGGCCGTTTAATGTAGGAGTTGCCTCATGGGTCGTAGAAGTCTCCCTCTCTGGTAGTTTGTCCAGCCCCCAAGAGTTTGGGGTCATTCTGTGGGAAGGGAAGAGTCCTGTTTTCTGCTTCATGTGTCCCCCCAGTAGAGGGATTCTGGAGCATAGCAGTGGGTACTGACAACTGGAATACTCACTCTCTGGTTAAGCCTGGGGGCCTATGGATATGACAAGCCCCATATGCAGGATCTTGGTCCAGCCACTGAGAGGCGTTACTTTAATACGGGACTCACGCTACAGGTCACAATGCATGTCTGTGCCCTAGGCGGCCCTCAAGCACTGGCGTGGCCTTTCCGACAATGCAGGTTTTCGCACATTGAACGTTGGACAACATGCCAACCACAAGGTTTCTGTCCATGGGGTAGGAGGAATTCTAATTTCTGCATCACGTTCACCCCTGGGCAGTGATTGGAGATAAGGTCTAGGTTCTGAAGCCTGAAAACCGAGGTTGGGAAGAGATGACGAACTACAGCCATAGCGGGTCCCTTCTGTCCAGGTTGGAGCCAGCTGTCTAGGTGTCGTTTGGGATGTCTTGTCTCAGGCTGTGCCAGACAGGGCATTAGTATTCAGGGTAGGCTGTATAATTGCTTTACAGTCGAGTGGCATGCATTAGATAATCATTTGGGGTTTCTTATTAGCAGCATAGGGCAAAGTTTTTCTTCTGGAGGGCAGGCAGAGTGCTGCATTGTGGCTTCGGAATTCCCAAACTGGAGGGCTTGTGGGCCAGGAGAGTGAGGACAGAAGTCTGAGAACACAAGCTAGGCTTAGGTTTCGGGGAATGGACATGGCAGGCACACTCTGCAGAGCTGAATTGAGATCTCATGAGTCTGAAGTCAGGTCGAGGATCAGACTTTGGCTCAGGTTGGAGTTTCTGTCCATGTTGGCCCCTTCATGAAGGGGGGGGGGCATTATGAGGCCATGGGGGTTTTCCCACTATTAGAGTTGTGAGATGCTCCAAACCGCAAGGATTCCTTCTGTGGGACAATTAAGATTTGTTGGATGGCTCCAGGACGTCTCCTAAGGTATTTTTCCAGAACAGGGTTCTAAGTATGGATGCCTGGGCAGACAGCCTCAATTCCAAATGTCTCCGAGCAACAAGAAACGTTTGATCTGCTGGCTTGGGGTAGCATCAGAGGGGGCTGAGTTGAAATGGACTGTCCTGAGGATGGTCTTAAATGAGTTGAAATGGACTTTCCTGAGGATGGTCTTAATGTTGGTTTGATCCAAAGCAATGGATCTGATTAGGGCCTAGGGGCCTTTCCGGTTCAATATCTTCTCTGGGGACATCTTTTGTCTGAGTGGAGGTAGTTGCTCAGCTGGTTTGAGATCACACCTGTTTGTCCTGGGCGGCCTACACTATTGGGATGGCCTCGGTAAGTTTGGAGGTTTTTCCTAATTTGCAAGGTTGTGGCCAATGGAATGGGAAGAATTCTCTTGAAAGGGAAGCACAGTCCCGAGGTGTGGCTCCAGGGACCCAAGTGTGGAGCGTGTGTGGTCCAGGGCTATTTGGACAAAAGTCTGAAAACACAAACTCCACTTAGGTTTGGGTCTGTAGGTATGGCCGGCCCGATATATAGACCGTGAGGAGAACTCTTTGGGATATGAACAAAGGGCGAAAGTGAGGTGCTTGCTCATGCTTATGTTTTTCTGGATATGTGTCACCGATTGCCATGGAATGTCCGGGTGTCCTCATGGGCCATCGATGAGGCTCCCTTTCTGGGGATTTGACACAATCCCAAGAGTTTGGGGTCATTCTGTGGGAAGGGAGGAGGGTTTCTGTTTTTTTGTTTTTTTGTTTTTTTTTTTTTTTTTTTTTTTTTTTTTACCTCAGGTAGACCACCAAAAGAGGGATTCCACAGCAGAGTCCTGGGGAGGGGCGACTGGACAACCAGAACTCTGGTTAACATTGGGACCTAAGAACATGGCAAGCCCCATATGTGGGCTCTTGGTCCAGACACTGAGAGGCCTTCCTTGAGCATAGGGCTCACATTGAGATTCACAATGTGTTTTTGTGCCCAAGGAGCCCCTCAAGTCAGGGCGTGGCCTAATGTACCATGCTGGTTTCTCCTACACTGAACATTGCACAATATGGCAACCACAAGTTTTCTGGCCATGGGGAAGAAGGAGTTCTAATTTCTGCAACACTTTCACTCCTGGACTGTGATTGGATTTAAGGTCTAGGTTCTGAAGCCTGAAAACTGAGGTTGCGAAGAGATGAAGACCTAAGGCCATGGTGTGTCTGATGTGCTCAGTGTTTGGCCAGCTGTTGAGTGTGGGTTGGGATGTGCAGGCTCAGGCTGTGGCAGACAGGGAATTAGTGCCCAGGCTAGACTGTATCATTGGGGTGCAGTCGAGTTTCGTGCAGGTTGGTACTCATTTGTGGTTACTGGGTAGCCCCAGAGGGCAACGTTTTTTCTTCTGGAAGGAAGACACAGTGCCACATAGTGGCTCCAGAATTCCCAAACTGGAAGGCTTGTGGGCCAGGAGTGTGAGGAAAAAATTCTGAGAACACAAGCCAGACTTATATTTCGGGGTGAGGGGACGGCAGGAACCCTCTGCAGAGATGATTCAAGATCCCGTGTACCTGAAGACAGAGCTAGGATCAGACGTTGGCTCAGGTTGGAGTTTCTGTCCATGACGGCCCCTTCATGAAGGGGAGGGTGTCACGAGGCCATGGAGGTTTTACCACGATGGGAATTGTGAGATGCTCCAAACCGCAATGATTCCTTCCGTGGGACAGTCGAGACCTGCTGGATGGCTCCAGGACATCCCATAAGGAAGTTATCCAGAGCAGGGTTCTAAGGATGGATTCCTGGGCAGCCTGCCTCCCATTCCAGGGGTCTCATAGCGCCAAGGCAAGTTCGATCTGCTGGATCTAGGGGAGTAACTGAGGCGGGTGTGTTGAAATGGGTGAGTTGAGGATGGGTCATAATGTGCATTTGTGTCCATGGAGACCTTGGAATGGGGTGCTTGATCCGGGGCCTTGAGGGATGTTCATAACCGGAGGTTTTGATGGAGCTCTAAAGAGTACGTTTCCTATGTAGAGAAGAGAATTGTTTTGATGAGTGCCTAAGGAATCTCCCATATGCTGGTATTGGAAACCAGGCCTCTGAGGAGAGATGCCTGGAAAAAAAAGCAATGGATATGATTAGGGCCTAGGTGCCTGTCCGGTTCAATCTCTTTCCTGGGGATACGTGTCTATGGATCTGAGGGGAGGTAGTTGCTCAGCTTGTGTCAGATCGCCCCTGTTTGTCCTGGGCAGCCTATAATATTGGGAATGGCCTCGGGACTTTGGAGTTTCTCCTAATCTATAGGGTTGTGGCCAATGGAATGGGCAGAAATCCCCTGGAGAGGGCAGGCACAGTTCTGAGTTTGGCTCTAGGGGCCCAGCCTTGAGGGTGTGTGGGCCAGGCCTGTGGGGACAGAAGTCTGAAAACACAAACTCCGCTTAGGATCGGGGACATAGGTATGGCACGCCCAATCTACAGACCGTGATAACACTTCGGGATATGAAAAAGGGTGAGTTTGAGGTGCTTGCTCAGGTTTTGTCTCTGGATTTGTGTCAACAATGTGGGTCGAATGCTGGCGTGGCCTCATGGGTTGTGGACGGCTTTCCTTCTCTGAGGATTGGACTCAATCCCAAGAGTTTAGGTACATTCTGTGGGATGGGAGGAGTCCTTTCTGTTTTTTATTTTATTTTATGTACCTCATGTGTGCCAATAAAAGAGGGATTCCAGAGCAGAGTCCTTGGGAGGGACAACTGGATTACCCCACCTCTGTTTAAATTTGGGGGCCTAGGGGCATGGCAAGTCCAATATGTGGGCACTTGATTCAGACACTGAGAGGTCTTCCTTGAGGACAGGGCTCATGCTGAGGGTCACAATGCCTATTTGTGCCCAACAAGGCCCTCAAGCATGGGAAGGGCCTCATGGGCCACGCTGGATTCTCCTACACTGAACGTTGGAGAATATGCCAACCACAAGGTTTCTGGCCATGGCGAAGGAAGAGTTGTGATTTCTGCATCACGTTCACCCCTGGACAGTGATTGGAGTTTAGGTCTAGGTTCTGAAACCCGAAAACCGAGGTTGGGAAGAGATGAAGACCTAAGGACCTGATGGGTACAATGAGCTCAGTGTGTGGCTAGCTGTTGAGCGTAGGTCTGGAGGTGTGGGCTCATGCTGTGTCAGAAAGGGCATTAGACAGGGTAGACTGTATATTTGGGGTGCTGTCGAGTGGCGTTCAGTTGATCCTCATTCGGGTTTCTAGGTAGCTCCATAAGGCAACCTTTTTCTTCTGGAGGGCAGGCAGAATGCTGCATTGTGGCCCCAGTATTGCCAAACTGTAGGGCTTTTGGGCCAGGGTTGTGAGGACGGTAGTCTGAGAACACAAGCTAGGCTTAGTTTTTGGGGTGAGGGCACAGAAGGCACACTCTGCAGAGCTGAATCAAGATCTCATGCACCTGAAGCCAGGGCGAATATCAGACGTTTGCTCAGGTTGGAGTTTCTGTCCATGATGGCCCCTTTATAAAGTGGAGCGTCTCAAGAGGCCATGAAGATTTTCCCACAATGGGAGTTGTGAGATGCACCAGACTGCAAAGATTCCTTCTGTGGGACACTTGAGACCTGTTGGATGGCTCTAGGATGTCCCATATGGAACGACTCCAGATAGGGTTCTAAGGATGGATGCCAGGGCAGCCCGCCTCCCATTCTAGTTGTCTCCTAGCAACAAGGCAGGTTTGATCTGCAGGCCCTGGGGGAGAAACCAAGGGGGATGAGTTGACATGGACTCTACCGAGGATAGATCATAATGTGGGTTTAAGTCCATGGAGACCTTGGAATGGGGCGCATGATCCGGGGCCCTGAAAGATTCTCCTAAACAGAGGTTTTTATAGAGCTCCAAAGAGTACATTTCCTATGTGGAGACGAGATTTTTCTATGAGTGCCTCAGTAATCCCCCATATGCTGGTATTGGTAACCAGGCCTCTGAGGAGAGATGACTGGAAACAAAAGCAATGGATCTGATTAGGGCCTAAGTGCCTGTCTAGTTCAATCTTATTCTATGGGGATATCTGTCTCTGGGTCTGAGTGGAGGTAGTTTCCTAACTTGTGAAAGATCATCCCTGTTTGTCCTGGGCAGCCAACACTATTGGGATGGCCTCGCGGAGTTTGGAGGTTTCTCCTAATCTATAGGGTTGTGGCCAATGGAAATGGCAGAATTCCCCTGGAGAGGGAAGCCACAGTCCTCAGGTGTGGCTCCAGGGGCCCCAGCTTGGATGGTGTGTGGGCCAGGACTGTGGGGACAGAAGTCTGAAAACACAAACTCAGCTTAGGTTTTTGGATGTATGTATGAAGGCTCGATCTACAGACCGTGAGAATTTTTCGGGCTATGAACAAAGGGCGAGTATGTGGCGTTTGCTCAGGCTTTTGTCTCTGGATTTTGTGCCTACAGTGGCCGTGGAATGTCGGGGTGTCCTAAAGGGCCATGGACAAGTCTTTCTCTGGTGATTTGGCCTGATCCCAAGTGGTTGGGATCATTCTGTGGATGGGAAGAGTCCTTTCTGTATTTTTTTTTTTTTTTTTACCTCAGGTGTCCCACCAAAGAGGGATTCCAGAGCAGAGCCCTGAGTAGGGGTGACTAGACATCTCTAACTCTGGTTGAGGTTGAGATGGGGACTAGGGACTTGGCAAGCCCCATATGTGGGCTGTTGTTCCAGTCACTAAGAGGCTTTACATGAGGATAGGGCTCATGCTGAGGGTCACAATGTGTGTTTGTGCAAATTGTAGCCCTCAGGGATAGGTGGGGCCTCATAGTCCATGCTGCTTTCTCCTACAATGAACGTTGGACAACATGCCAACCACAAGGTTTCTTGCCATGGCGAAGGAGAAGTTCTGATTCTTGTATCACGTTCACTCCTGAGCAGTGAGTGGAGATAAGGTCTAGGTTCTGAAGGTGAAAACTGAGGATGGGTAGAGATGATGGCCGAAAGCCATTGTGGGTTTGATATGCTCAGTGTACAGCCAGCTGTCTGGGTGTTGGACTGGAGGTCTGCCCTCAGGCTGTGTCAGACAGGGCTTTAGTGCACTGGCTAGATTGTATAATTGGGGTGTGGTCGAGTGGCATGCAGATTGTTACTCATTTGGCGTTTCTGGTTAGCCCTATAGGGCAACATTTTTTTCTTCTGGAGGGCAGGCAGAGTGCTGCATTGTGTCTCCAGAATTGCCAAACTGGAGGGGTGTGGCCAGGATTGTGAAGACGGAAGTCTGAGAACACAAGTTAGGCTTATGATTCGGGGTGAGGGCACAGCAGGCACACTCTCAAGTGCTGAATCGAGATCTCCTGCTTCTGAATTCAGGGCGTGGATCAGACTTTGGCTTAGGATGGAGTTTCTGTCCATGATGGCCCATTTATGAAGGTGTGGGGCATCATGAGGAAATGGCGGTTTTCTCACAGTGGGATTGTGTGATGCTTCAAACCACAAGGATTCATTCTGCGAGACAGTCAAGACAGGTTGGTTGGATTCAAGACGTCCCATAAAGAAATTCTCCAGAGCAGGGTTCTAAGGATGGATGCCTGGGCAGCCCACCTCGCATTCCAACTGTCTCCTAGTGACAAGGCAGGTTTGATCTGCTGGCTCTGGGTGAGCAGCCGAGGGGGCTGATTTGAAATGGACTCTCCAGAGGATGGATCATAATGTAAGTTTGTGTCCTTGGAGACCTTGGAATTGGGCCATGGTGCCAGCGCCCTGAAGGATCCTCCTAACCTGAGGTATTGACACAGCTCCAAAGAGCAAGTTTCTCATGTGGAGATGAGATCTGTTCTGATTGTTTCCTTAGGAAACCCCCATATTCTGATATTGGAAACCAGGCCTCTGAGGAGAGATACATAGAAACCAAAGCAATGGATCAGAAGTTGGCTCAGGTTGGAGTTTCTGTCCATGATGGCCCCTTTATAAAGGGGAGCATCTCATGAGGCCATGTAGGTTTTCCCACGATAGGAGTTGTGAGATGCTCCAATCTGCAAGGATTCCTTCTGCAAGACAGTCAAGAACTGTTGGAAGGCTCCCAGGACATCCCATATGGAACGGCGCCAGAGCAGGATTCCAACGATGGATGCCTAGAGAGTCTGCTTTGCATTCCAGTTGTCTCCTAGCGACAAGGCAGGTTTGATATTCTGGCTCTGGGGGAGTAATCAACGGGGCTGAGTTGAAATGTACTCTCCTGCCGAATGGTCATAATGCGGGTTTGTGTCCATGGAGACCTTGGAATAGGGCGGTGGCTCCGGTTACCTGAAGGTTTTTCTCTCCTAACTGGAGGTTTTTACAGAGCTCCAAAGGATAAGTTTCCCATGTGGAGACAAGATTTGTTCTGCTTGGTATCTCTGGAATCCCCCATAGGCTGGTATTGGAAAACAGGCCTCTGAGGAGAGATGCTTAGAAACAAAAGCAATGGAACCAATTACGTTCTAGGGGCCTGTCCAGTTTAATACCTTTCTCTTGGGATATCTGTCTACGGGTGAGTTGAGGTCGTTGCTCAGCTTATGACAGATCACCCCTCTTTGTACTGGGCGGCCTACACTATTGGAATGGCCTCTGGGACTTTGGAGGTCTCTCCTAATCTGTAGGGTTGTGGCCAATGGAATGGGAAGAATTTCCTTGGAGAGGGCAGGCACAGTCCTGAGGTGTGGCTCCAGGGGCCTCAGCCTGGAGGGTGTGTGGGGGACAGGGATGTCAGGATAGAAGTCTGAAAACACGGTTTGTGACGTAGGTATGGCAGGCCCGATCTACAGACTATGAGGAGAATTTTTTGGGCTATGACCTAAGGGTGAGGCTTATGTCTCTGGATTTTGTGTCAATAGTGGCCGTGGAATGTCGGGCTGGCCTCATGGGCCATGGACGAGTCTTTCTCTCTAGGGATGGCCTGATCCCAAGTGATTGGGATCATTCTGTGGGTGGGAGGAATCCTTTCTGTGTTTTTACTTACCTCAAATGTCCCACCAAAGAGGGATTCCAGAGCAGAGCCCTGAGTAGGGTTGACTAGATGTTTCTACCTCTGGTTAAGATTGGGTGACTTGGGGCATGGCAGGCCCCATATGCAGGCTCATGGTCCAGCCACTGAGAGGCTTTACTTGAGGACAGGGCTCAAACTGAAGGTCCCAATGTGTGTTTGTGCCCACCGCAGCCCTTAAGCATGGGCAGGGCCTCAGGGAACCTACACTACCCTCATGGCCCCTACTACTACTCCTTTAGGCCCTACAGGGCTCTTACACTGAACTTTGGATAAGATGCCAACCACAAGATTCTGGCGAGAGGGAAGGAGGATTTATGATTTCTGCATCACGTTCACCCATGGGAAATGAGTAGAGATAAGGTCTAGGTTTCTGTAGCCTGAAAACCAGGTTGGAAAGAGATGGCAACCTAAGGCCATGGCGGTTCAGATGTTCTCAGTGTACGGCAAGCTGTCTGGGTGTCGTTTGGGAATTCAGGCCTCAGGTTGTGTCAGACAGGGCATTAGTGCACAGGCTAGACTATATAATTGGTGTACAGTTGAGTGGCATGCAGGTTTATCCTCATTTGAGGTTTCTGGGTAGACCCATAGGGCAACGTTTTTCTTCTAGAGGGCAGGCAGAGTGCAGCACTGTGTCATCGGAAATCCCAAAATGGAGGGCGTGTGGTGGTCCAGGAGAGTGAGGACGGAAGTCTGAGAACACTAGCTATGCTTAGGTTTTGGGGTGAGGGCACAGCAGGTGCACTCTGAAGAGCTTAATCAAGATCTCGTGCATCTGAAGTCAAGGCGAAGATCAGCCGTTGGCTCAGGTTGAAGTTTCTTTCCATGATCCGACTTCATGAAGATTGGGGGCATCATGTGACTATGGAAGCATTCCATGATATGAGTTGTGAGGTGGTGCATGAACAAGACTCCTGTGGAACAGTCGAGACCTGTTGGATGGCTCAAGGATGTCCCATAAGGAACGACGCAAGAGCAGGGTTCTAAGGGTTCTTAGGTTTCTAAGGATCTCTAAGGAGAGAGCCTGGAAACCAAAGCAATAGATCCGAAAGGTGCCTATGGGCCTGTTCATTCCTTTTTACAACTGGAGACATCAGTCTACGGGTCTGAGTGCAGGTAGGTGCTCAGATGGGCCCAGATTGCCCATGTATGTCCTGGGAAACCACAAATATTGGGATGGCCTCAGGGACTTTGGAGGTTTATCCTATTAGTAGGGTTGTGGCCATTGGAATGGGCACATACAATTCCCTTAGAGAGGGCAAGCACAGTATTCAGGTTTGGCTCCAGCGGCCCTAGCCTGTAGGGTGTGTAGGCCAGGGCTGTTTGGACAGATGTCTGAAAACACAAACGCGGCTTATTTTTTCGGGTCATAGTTATGGCAGGACTGATCTACAGACCATGAGGAGAACACTTCGCGATATGAAAAAAGGGCGAGTGTGAGGCTCTTGCTCAAGGTTTTGTCTCTGGATATCGTGTCACTCGTGGTCGTGAAATTTCCGGGTGACTTCATGGGAAAGAGACGAGTCTTACTCTCTGGGGGTTGGTCCGGGTCCAAAGAGTTTGGGGTCATTCTGTGGGATGGAAGAAGTCCTTTGTTCTGTTGTTGTTAATTTGTTTTGTTTTGTTTTGTTTTTCAACCTCAGGTGTCCCACCAAATGAGGGATTCCAGAGTAGAGCCCTGGGGAGGGGCGACTGGACAACCAGAAATCTGGTTAAAAATTGGGGCCTAGGGACATGTCAAGCCCATTATGACATCTAATGGTCCAGCCACTGAGAGGACAGGACTCACACTGAGGGTCACAATGCGTGTTTATGCCCTCGTCGCACTCAAGAATGGGCGGGACCTCAGGGTGAATGCTGGTTTCTCCTACACTGAACGTTGGACAATATACCACCATAACGTTTCTTGCCATGGGTAAGGAAGAGTTCTGATTTCTTCATCACAGTCACCCATGGGCAGTGATTGGAGATAAGGTCTAGGTTCTGAAGCCTGAAAACTGAGGTAGGGAAGAGATGATGACCTAAGGCCATGGCGGGTCTGTTGTGCTCAGTGTGCGGTCAGCTGTCTGGGTGTTGGTCACGAGGTCCGGTCTCAGGTTGTCAGACAGTGCATTAGTGCCCAGGTTACACTATATATTTTGGGTGCATTCGAGTGCCGTGTAGGTTCTTATCGGAAGAACTCTTCAGGATATGAAGAATGAGCGAGTCTGAGGCGCGTGCTCAGGTTTCTGTCTCTGGATGTTGTATCAGCGATGGCCGTGGAATTTTGGGGAGGCCTCAAGGGGCATGGACGAATCTTGCTCACTGTGGATTTGGCCCGATACCAATAGTTTTTCATCAATCTGTGGGATGGGAGGACTCCTTTCAGGTTTGTTGCCTCAGGTGTCCCACCAAAAGAGGAATTCCAAAGCAGAGCCCTGGGGAAGAGTGAAGACACAACCCCCGAACTACGGTTAAAATTTGGGGCCTAGGGGCATGGCAAGCCCAATATGCTGTCTCTCCATCCAGCCACTGAGAGGCCTTACCTGAGGACTGGGCTCAGACTGAGGGTCACAATGTGTGTTTGTGACCAATGTGGCCCGCAAGCATGGGGGGGACACATGGGCCACACTGGTTTCAACTACAATGAAACTTGGAAAACATGCCAAGCACAAGGTTTCTTGCCATGGGGGGGAAAGAGTTCTGATTTCTGCATCATTTTCAAACCCGGGCCGTGATTGGAGATAAGGTCTAGGTTCTGAAGCCTGAAAACCGAGGTTGAGAAGAGATGACGACTTAAGGCCATGGCGGGTCCGATGTGCTCAGTGTGCGGCCAGCTGTCTGGGTGCAGCAAGGAGGTCCGGGCGCTGGCTGTTTCAGAAAGGGCATTAGTGCCCAGGTCAGCATATATATTTGGGGTACAGCCAAATGGCGTGCAGGTTGATCCTCATTTGGGGTTTCTCTCGGTAGCCCCAGAGGGCAATGTTTTTCTTGAGGAGGGCAGGCAGAGTGCTGAATTGTAGTTCTGGATTACCAAACTGCAGGGCTTGTGGGCTAGTAGTCTGAAGGACGGAAGTCTGAGAACCCAAGCTAGGCCTAAGTTTCTGGGTGAGGATATGACAGGCACAATCTACAGACCTGAATCGAGATCTCTTGCATCTGAAGTCAGGGCGATGATCAGAAGATCGCTCAGGTTGGACATTCTGTCCCTGATGTCCCCTTCTTTAAGGGGGTGTTGATCACGAGGCCATGGGGGTTTTCCCACGATGGGAGTTATGAGAAGCTCCCACTGCAAAGATTCTTCAGCAGGACAATTGAAACCTGTTGCTTGGCTCCAGGACAACGATTCCGAGCAGGGTCTAAGGATGGATGGCTGGGTAGCCCACCTAGCATTTCAATTGTCTCCATGCAACAAGACAGGTCAGATCTCCTGGATATGGGGCAGCAACCGAGGAGGCTGAGTTGAAATGGACTCTCCTGTGGATGTGTCCTAATATGATTTTGTGTCTAGGGAGACCTTGGAATGAAGCGGTGGCACTGGGGCCCTGAAGGGTTCTCCTAAAAAGAGGCTTTCACGCAGCTCCATCGTGCAAGTTTCCTATGTGTAGATGAGATTTGTTCTGATGGGTGGGTCAAGAAAAAGCCAAATGCTGTTATTGAAATCCAGGCCTCTGAGGAGAGATGCCTGGAAACCAAAGCAATGGATCCGATAGGTGCCTAGGGGCCTGTTCTTTCCTTATACCACTGGGGACATCAGTCTACGGGTATGAGGGCAGGAAGGTGCTCAGATGGGCCCATATTGCCCCTGTTTGTCCTGGGAAGCCACAAATATTGGGATGGCCGCAGGAACTTTGGAGGTTTATCCTATTAGTGGTTGTGGCCATTGGAATGGACTCATACAATAACCTTGGAGAGGGCAAGCACAGTCGTCAGGTTTGGCTCCAGGGGCCTGAGCTTGTAGGATGTGTAGGCCAGGGCTGTTTGGACAGTTGTCTGAAAACACAAACTCGGCTTATGTTTCGGGTCATAGGTATGGCAGGAATGATCTACAGACCATGAGGAGAACTCTTCAGGATATGAAAAAAGGGCGAGTGTGAGGCTCTTGCTCAAGTTTTTGTCTCTGGATATCGTGTCACGCATGGTCGTGAAATTTCCAGGTGACTTCATGGGAAATGGACGAGTCTTTCTCTCTGGGGGTTTGGCCCCGTCCAAAGAGTTTGGGGTCATTCTGTGGGATGGGAGAAGTCCGTTGTTCTGTTGTTGTTGATTTGTTTTGTTTTTCAACCTCAGGTGTCCCACCAAATGAGGGATTCCAGAGAGGAGCCCAGGGAGGGGCGACTGGACAACCAGAAATCTGGTTAAAAATTGGGGCCTAGGGACATGTCAAGCCCATTATGACATCTAATGGTCCAGGCACCGAGAGGACGTACTAGAGGACAGGAATCACGCTGAGGGTCACAATGCGTGTTTATGCCCTCGTCTCACTCAAGAATGGGCGGAGTCTCTGGGTGAATGCTGGTTTCTCCTACATGAACGTTGGACAACATGCCAACCACAAGGTTTCTTGCCATGGGTAAGGAAGTGTTCTAATTTCTGCATCACAGTCACCCCTGGGCAGTGATTGGAGATAAGGTCTAGGTTCTGAAGCCTGAAAACTGAGGTAGGGAAGAGATGATGATGACCTAAGGCCATGGCGGGTCTGATGTGCTCAGTGTGCGGTCAGCTGTCTGGGTGTTGGTCACGAGGTCCGGTCTCAGGTTGTCAGACAGTGCACTAGTGCCCAGGTTAGACTATATATTTTGGGTGCATTCGAGTGCCGTGTAGGTTCTTATCTGAAGAACTCTTCAGGTTATGAAGAATGAGCGAGTCTGAGGCGCTTGTTCAGGCTTTTGTCTCTGGATTTTGTATGAGCGATGGCCGTGGAATGTTGGGGAGGCCTCATGGGCCATGGATGAATCTTGCTCTCTGTGGATTTGGCCCGATCCCAATTGTTTTTCGTCAATCTGTGGGATGGGAGGATTCCTTTCAGGTTTGTTACCTCAGGTGTCCCACCAAAAGAGGAATTCCAAAGCAGAGCCCTGGGGTAGAGTGAAGACACAACACGAAACTACGGTTAAAAATTGGGGCCTAGGGGCATGGCAAGCCCAATATGCTGTCTCTCCATCCAGCCACTGAGAGTCCTTACCTGAAGACTGGGCTCAGGCTGAGGGTCACAATGTGTGTTTGTGACCAATGTGGCCTGCAAGCATGGGCGGGGCCTCATGGGCCACACTGGTTTCAACTACACTGAACCATGGACAACATGCCAACCACAAGGTTTCTTGCCATGGGGAAAGAGTTTCTGATTTCTGCATCATTTTCAAACCTGGGCCGTGATGGGAGATAAGGTCTAGGTTCTGAAGCGTGAAAACCGAGGTTGAGAAGAGATGACGACTAAAGGCCATGGCGGGTCCGATGTGTTCAGTGTGCGGCCAGCTGTCTGGGTGGAGCCAGGAGGTCCAGGCTCAGGCTGTGTCTAAAGGACATTAGTGCCCAGTTCAGCCTATATATTTGGGGTACAGCCGAATGGCGTGCAGGTTGATCCTCATTTGGGGTTTCTGGGTAGCCCCAGATGGCAATGTTTTTCTTTTGGAGGGCAGGCAGAGTGCTGCATTGTAGTCTGGATTACCAAACTGGAGGTGTTTCTGGGTCAGTAGTCTGAGGACGGATGTCTGAGAACTCAAGCTAGGCCTAGGATTCTGGGTGAGGATATGGCAGGCACAATCTCCAGACCTGAATCGAGATCTCGTGCATCTGAAGTCAGGGCGAGGTTCAGACGATCACTCAGGTTGGACTTTCTGTCCCTGATGGCCCCGTCTTTAAGGGGGGGTGGATCACGAGGTCATGGGGGTTTGCAAAAGATGGGAGTTGGGAGAAGCTCCCAACTGCAAAGATTCTTCTGCAGGACAATTGAGACCTGTTGGTTGGCTCCAGGCCAAGGATTCCGAGCAGGGTTCTAAGGATGGATGGCTGGGTAGCCCACCTCGCATTCCAATTGTCTCCAAGCAACAAGACAGGTTAGATCTGCTGGATCTGGGGGAGCAACCGAGGAGGCTGAGTTGAAATGGACTCTCCCCCGTGGATGTGTCTTAATATGTCTTTGTGTCTATGGAGACCTTGGAAAGAAGCAGTGGCACTGGGGCCCTGAAGGTTCTCCTAAACAGAGGCTTTGACACAGCTCCAACGTGCAAGTTTCCCATGTGTACATGAGATTTGTTCTGACGGGTGAGTCAAGAAACAGCCTTATGCTGGTATTGAAATCCAGGCCTCTGAGGAGAAATGCCTGGAAAACAAAGCAATGGATCCGATTAGTGCCTAGGGGCCTGTTAGTTCGTTTTTACTTCTGGGGACATCAGTCTACGGGTCTGAGTGCAGGTAGGTGCTCAGATGGGCTCAGATTGCCCCTGTTTGTCCTGGGAAGCCAGAACTATTGGGATGGCTCAGGGACTTTGGAGGTTTATCCGATTAGTAGGGTTTTGGCCATTTGAATGGGCACATACAATTTCCATGGAGAGGGCAAGCACAGTCCTCAGGTTTGGCTCCAGGGGCCTGAGCCTGTAGGGTGTGTAGGCCAGAGCTGTTTGGACAGTTGTCTGAAAACACAAACGCGGCTTATGTTTCGGGTCATAGGTATGGCAGGACTGATCTAAGGAAAATGAGGAGAACACTTCGAGATATGAAAAAAGGGCGAGTGGGAGGCTCTTGCTCTAGTTTTTGTCTTTGGATCTCGTGTCACTCATGGTCGTGAAATTTCCGGGTGACTTCATGGGAATTGGACGAGTCTTACTCTCTGGGGGTTTGGCCCCATCCAATGAGTTTGGGGTTATTGGAAGAGGTTAGTTTTGTTGTTGTTGATTTGTTTTGTTTTGTTTTTCAACCTCAGGTGTCCCACCAAATGAGGGATTCCAGAGTAGAGCCCTGGGGAGGGGCGACTGGACGACCAGAAATCAGGTCAAAAATTGGGGCCTACTGACATGTCAAGCCCATGATGACATCTAAGGGTCCAGCCACTGAGAGGACTTACTAGAGGACAGGACTCACACTGAGGGTCAAAATGCGTGTTTATGCCCTCGTCGCACTCAAGAATGGGCGGGGCCTCAGGGAGAATG
The DNA here is from genome assembly GCF_011764305.1 of Mustela putorius furo. Taxonomy (NCBI): domain Eukaryota; kingdom Metazoa; phylum Chordata; class Mammalia; order Carnivora; family Mustelidae; genus Mustela; species Mustela putorius. Next base: position 59,041 of record NW_025421877.1, on the reverse strand, counting down.
CTGGTTTCTCCTACACTGAACGTTGGACAACATGCCAACCACAAGGTTTCTTGCCATGTGTAAGGATGAGTTCTGATTTCTGCATCACAGTCACCCCGGGCAGTGATTGGAGATAAGGTCTAGGTTCTGAAGCCTGAAAACTGAGGTAGGGAAGAGATGATGACCTAAGGCCATGGCGGGTCTGATATCCTCAGTGTGCGGTCAGCTGTCTGGGTGTTGGTCAGGAGGTCCGGGCTCAGGTTGTGTCAGAGAGTGCATTAGTGCCCAGGTTTGACTATATAATTTCGGCACATTCGAGTGCCGTGTCAATTTTTTCCTCCTTTATGCTGCCTGGACAGCTAATTAGGCAATATATTTTTTCTAGAGGGCAGGCAGAGTACTTCATTGCCTGTCCAGAATTGCCAAACGTGAGGGCTTCGGCACCAGGAGTGTGAGGCCGGAAGTCTGAGATCACAAGCTAGACTACGGTATCAGGGTGAGGCCACGGCAGGTACCCCCTGCAGTTCTGAACCTATATCACATGCCTTTGATGTCAAGGCGAGGATCAGACGTTGGCTCAGGTTGGAGTTTCTGTGCCTGACGGCCCCTTCATGAAGGGAGCGGAATCTCAAGACCCTGGAAGTTTTCCCACGTTGGGGGTTGTGGGAAGCCCCCTTCAAGGATTCCTTCTGCAGGACAATTGAGACCTGTTGGACAGCTCAGGACGTCCCATATGGAATGACTCCAGAGCACCGTTCGAGGATGGATGCCTGGGAAGCCAGCCTCGCATTCCAATTGTCTCCTAGCAACAAGACAGTTTAGATCTGATGGATCTGCGGGAGCAACCGGGGTGACTGTGTTGAAATGGACTTTCCTGAGGATGTGTCCTAATGTGTGTTTGTGTCCATGAGGGCCTTGGAATGGGGCGGTGGCACCGGCACCCTGAAGTATTCTCCGAAGCTTTTGACATAGCTCCCATGCACACGTTTCCTTGTGGAGACGAGATTTGTTCTTATGGTGCCTCAAGAAAACCCCTATGCTGGTATTGGAATCCAGGCTTTTGAGGAGACATGCCTGTAAACCAAAGCAAAGGATCCGATAATGGCCTAGGGTCCTGTATGGTTCAATCTTCTTCTCTGGGGATATCCATCAATGGTATGAGTGGAGGAAGATGCTCAGCTGGTGTCAGACCGCACTTTTTTGGTCCCGGGCGACCTATACTATTGGTATGGCCTCCGGGGCTTTGGAGAGTTCTCCTAATATATACGATTTTGAACAATGGAATGGGCAGAATTCCCATGGATTAGGTAGGCACAGTCCAAATGTGAGGCTCCAGGGGCACCAGCCTGGAGGGTGTGTGGCCCAGGACTTTGAGGACAGAAGTCTGAAAACACAAACTCAGCTTAGGTTTGGGGACGTTGGTATGGCACGCCCGATCTACAAACCATGGGAAGAACTCTTCACGATATGAAGAATGAGCGAGTCTGAGGTGCTTGCTCAGGCTTTTGTCTCCGGATTTTGTATCAGCGATGGCCGTGGAATGTTGGGGAGGCCTCATGGGCCATGGACAAATCTTCCCTCTCTGTGGATTTGGCTCGATCCCAATTGTTTTTTCGTCAATCTGTGGGATGGGAGGACTCCTTTCAGGTTTGTTACCTCAGGTGTCCCACCAGGAGAGGAATTCCAAAGCAGAGCCCTGGGGAAGAGTGAAGGGACAACCCGAACTATGGTTAAAAATTGGGGCCTAGGGGCATGGCAAGCCCAATATGCTGTCTCTCCATCCAGCCACTGAGAGGCCTTACCTGAGGACTGGGCTCAGGCTGAGGGTCACAATGTGTGTTTGTGACCAATGTGGCCCGCAAGCATGGGCGGAGCCCCATGGGCCACACTGGATTCAACAACACTGAACGTTGGAACACATGCCAACCACAAGGTTTCTTGCCATGGGGAAAGAGTTCTGATTTCTGCATCATTTTCAAACCCGGGCAGTGATTGGAGATAAGGTCTAGGTTCTCAAGCCTGAAAACCGAGGTTGAGAAGAGATGACGACCTAAGGCCATGGCGGGTCCGATGTGCTCAATGTGCGGCCACTGTCTGGGTGGGGCCAGGAGGTCCAGGCTCAGGCTGTGTCAGAAAGGGCATTAGTGCCCAGGTCAGCCTATATATTTGGGGTACAGCCGAATGGAGTGCAGGTTGATCCTCATTTGGGGTTTCTGGTTAGCCCCAGAGGGCAATGTTTTTCTTCTGGAGGGCAGGCACAGTGCTGCATTGTAGTTCTGGATTGCCAAACTGGAGGGCTTGTGGGCCAGTAGTCTGAGGACGGAAGTCTGAGAACCCAAGGTAGGCCTTGTTTCTGGGTGACGATATGGTAGGCACAATCTACAGACCTGAATCGAGATCTCTTGCATCTGAAGTCAGGGCGAGGATCAGACGATCGCTCAGGTTGGACTTTCTGTCCCTGATGGCTCCTACTTGAAGGGGTGGGTGGATCACGAGGCCATGGGTATTTTCCCACAATGGGAGTTGTGAGAAGCTCCCAACTGCAAAGATTCTTCTGCAGGACAATTGAGACCTGTTGGTTGCTCCTGGCCAACGATTCCGAGCAGGGTTATAAGGATGGATGGCTGGGTAGCCCACCTCACATTCCAATTGTCTCCAAGCAACAAGACAGGTTAGATCTGCTGGATCTTGTGGAGCAACCGAGGAGGCTGAGTTGAAATGGACTCTCCCGTGGATGTGTCCTAATATGTCTTTGTGTCTATGGAGACCTTGGAAAGAAGCGGTGGCACTGGGGCCCTGAAGGGTAATCCTAAACAGAGGCTTTGACACAGCTCCAACATGCAAGTTTCCCATGTGTAGATGAGATTTGTTCTGATGGGTGAGTCAAGAAACAGCCATATGCTGGTACTGAAATCCAGGCCTCTGAGGAGAAATGCCTGGAAAACAAAGCAATGGATCCAATTAGTGCCTAGGGGCCTGTTCATTCCTTTTTTACTTCTGGGGACATCAGTCTACGGTTCTGAGTGCAGGTACGTGCTCAGATGGGCCCCGATTGGCCCTGTTTGTCCTGGGAAGCCAGAACTATTGGGATGGCCTCAGGGATTTTGGAGGTTTATCCGATTAGTAGGGTTGTGGCCATTTGAATGGGCCATACAATTTCCTTGGAGAGGGTAAGCACAGTCCTCAGGTTTGGCTCCAGGGGCCTGAGCCTGTAGGGTGTGTAGGCCAGAGCTGTTTGGACAGTTGTCTGAAAACACAAACTCGGCTTATGTTTCGGGTCATTGGTATGGCAGCACTGATCTACAGACCATGAGGAGAACTCTTGGGATATGAAAAAAAAGGGCGAGTGTGAGGCTCTTGCTCAAGTTTTTGTGTCTGGATATCGTGTCACTCATGGTCGTGAAATTTCCGGGTGACTTCATGGGAATTGGACGAGTCTTATTCTCTGGGGGTTTGGCCCCGTCCAAAGAGTTTGGGGTCATTTTTGGGATGGAAGAGGTCCGTTTTGTTGTGTTGCTGATATGTTTTGTTTTGTTTTTCAACCTCAGGTGTCCCACCAAATGAGGGATTCCAGAGTAGAGCCCTGGGGAGGGGCGAGTGGACGACCAGAAATCTGGTCAAAAATTGGGGCCTAGGGACATGTCAAGCCCATGATGACATCTAAGGATCCAGCCATTGAGAGGACTTACTGGAGGACAGAACTCACGCTGAGGGTCACAATGCATGTTTATGCCCCCTTCGCACTCAAGAATGGGCGGGGCCTCAGGGTGAATGCTGGTTCCTCCTACACCGAACTTTGGACAACATGCCAACCACAAGGTTTCTTAGCATGGGTAAGGAAGAGTTCTGATTTCTGCATCACAGTCACCCCTGGGCAGTGATTGGAGATAAGGTCTAGGTTCTGATGCCTGAAAACTGAGGTAGGGAAGAGATGATGACCTAAGGCCATGGCGGGTCTGATGTGCTCAGTGTGCGGTCAGCTGTCCTGGTTTTGGTCAGGAGGTCCGGGCTCAGGTTGTGTCAGACATTGTATTAGTGCCCAGTTTAGAGATTATATAATTTGGGTACATTCGACTGCCGTGTAGGTTTTTCCTACTTTAAGCTGCCTGGGCAGCTCATTAGGCAATATATTTTTTCTAGAGGGCAGGCAGAGTGCTTCATTGTCGGTTCAGAATTGACAAACCTGAGGGCTTCGGGGCCAGGAGTGTGAGGACGGACGTCTGAGAACACAAGCTAGACTTCGGTTTCAGGGTGAGGGAACGGCAGGTACCCCCTGCAGATCTGAACCAATATCTCATGCATCTGATGTCAGGGCGAGGATCAGACGTTGGCTCAGGTTGGAGTTTCTGTGCCTGACGGCCCCTTCATGAAGGGAGCGGAATCTCGAGGCCCCAGGTTTTCCCACGTTGGGAGTTGTGGGAAGCCCCCTTCAAGGATTCCTTCTGCGGGACAATTGAGACCTGTTGGACAGCTCCAGGACATCCCATAGGGAATGACTCCAGAGCACCGTTCCAGGATGGATGCCTGGGAAGCCAGCCTCGCATTCCAATTGTCTCCTAGCAACAAGACAGTTTAGATCTGATGGATCTGCAGGAGCAACCGGGGAGGCTGAGTTGAAATGTACTTTCCTGAGGATGGGTCCTAATGAGTGTTTGTGTCCATGAGGGCCTTGGAATGTGGCGGTGGCACCGGGACCCTGAAGTATTATCGTAAGCTTTTGACATAGCTCCCATGCACACGTTTCCTAGTGGAGACGAGATTTTTTCTTATGGTGCCTCAAGAAAACCCCTATTCTGGTATTGGAATCCAGGCTTTTGAGGAGACATGCCTGTAAACCAACGCAAAGGATCAGATAATGGCCTAAGGTCCTGTCTGGTTCAATCTTCTTCTCTGTGGAAATCCATCTATGGTATGAGTGGAGGTAGATGCTCAGCTGGTGTCAGACCGCACTTTTTTGTTGCGGGCGACCTACACTATTGGGATGGCCTCCGGGGCTTTGGAGGGTTCTCCTAATTTGTACTATTTTGGACAAAGGAATGGGCAGAATTACCATGGATTGTGTAGGCACTGTCCTAATGTGTGGCTCCAGGGGCCCCAGCCTGGAGGGTGTGTGGCCCAGGACTTTGAGACAGAAGTCTGAAAACACACACTCAGATTATGTTTGGGGGCGTAGGTATGGCAAGCCCGATCTACCAACCATGGGAAGAACTCTTCAGGATATGAAGGATGAGCGAGTCTGAGGCGATTGCTCAGGCTTTTGCCTCTGGATTTTGTATCAGCGATGGCCCTGGAATGTTGGGTAGGCCTCATGGTCCATGGACGAATCTTCCTCTCTGTGGATTTGGCCCGATCCCAATTATTTTTCGTCAATCTGTGGGATGGGAGGACTCCTTTCAGGTTTGTTACCTAAGGTGTCCCACCAAAAGAGGAATTCCAAAGCAGAGCCCTGGTAAGAGTGAAGGGACAACCCGAACTATGGTGAAAAAAAATTGGGGCCTAGGGGCATGGCAAGCCCAATATGCTGTCTCTCCATCCAGCCACTGAGAGGCCTTACCTGAGGACTGGGCTCAGGCTGAGGGTCACAATGTGTGTTTGTGACCAATGAGGCCCGCAAGCATGGGCGGGCCTCAGGGGCCACACGGGTTTCAACGACACTGAACATTGGACAACATGCCAACCACAAGGTTTCTTGCCATGGGGAAAGAGTTCTGATTTCTGCATCATTTTTAAACCCGGGCAGTGATTGGAGATAAGGTCTAGGTTCTCAAGCCTGAAAACCGAGGTTGAGAAAGGATGACGACCTAAGGCCATGGCGGGTCCGATGTGCTCAATGTGCGTCCAGCTGTCTGGGTGGGGGAGGAGGAGGTCCAGGCTCAGGCTGTGTCAGAAAGGGCATTAGTGCCCAGGTCAGCCTATATATTTGGGGTACAGCCGAATGGCGTGCAGGTTGATCCTCATTTGGGGTTTCTGGATAGCCCCAGAGGGCAATGTTTTTCATCTGGAGGGCAGGTAGAGTGCTGCATTGTAGTTCTGGATTGCCAAACTGGAGGGATTGTGGGCCAGTAGTCTGAGGACGGAAGTCTGAGAACCCAAGCTAGACCTAGGTTTCTGGGTGAGGATATGGCAGGCACAATCTACAGACCGGAATCGAGATCTCGTGCATCTGAAGTAAGGGCGAGGATCAGATGATCGCTCAGGTTGGACTTTCTGTCCCTGACGGCCCCTTCTTGAAGGGGGGGTGGATCACGAGGCCATGGTGGTTTTCCCACGATGGGAGTTGTGAGAAGCTACAAACTGCAAAGACTCTTCTGCAGAACAATTGAGACCTGTTGGTTGGCTCGAGGACAACGATTCCGAGCAGGGTTCTAAGGATGGATGGCTGGGTAGCCCACCTCGCATCCAATTGTCTCCAAGCAACAAGACAGGTTAGATCTGCTGGATCTGGGGGAGCAACTGAGGAGGCTGAGCTGAAATGGACTCTCCCGTGGATGTGTCCTAATATGTCTTTGTGTCTATGGAGACCTTGGAAAGAAGTGGTGGCACTGGGGCCCTGAAGGGTAATCCTAAACAGAGGCTTAGACACAGCTCCAACTTGCAAGTTTCCCAAGTGTAGATGAGGTTTGTTCTGATGGTTGAGTCAAGAATCAGCCATATGCTGGTATTGAAATCCAGGCCTCTGAGGAGAAATGCCTGGAAAACAAAGCAATGGATCCGATTAGTGCCTAGGGGCCTGTTCATTCCTTTTTACTTCTGGGGACATCAGTCTACGGGTCTGAGTGCCAGTAGGTGCTCAGATGGGCTCAGATTGCACCTGTTTGTCCTGGGAAGCCACAACTATTGGGATTGCCTCAGGGAATTTGGAGGTTTATCTTATTAGTTGGGTTTTGGCCATTTGAATTGGCACATACAATTCCCTTTGAGAGGGCAAGCACAGTCCTCTTGTTTGGCTCCAGGGGCCTGAGCCTGTACGGTGGGTAGGCTAGAGTTGTTAGGACAGTTGTCTGAAAACACAAACTCAGCTTATGTTTCGGGTCATAGGTATGGCAGGACTGATCTACAGAAAATGAGGAGAACACTTCGAGATATGAAAAAAGGGCGAGTGTGAGGCTCTTGCTCAAGTTTTTGTCTCTGGATATCGTGTCACTCATGGTCGTGAAATTTCCGGGTGACTTCATGGGAATTGGACGAGTCTTACTCTCTGGGGGATTGGCCCCGTCCAAAGAGTTTGGGGTCATTCTGTGGGATGGAAGAGGTCTGTTTTGTTGTTGTTGATTTGTTCTGTTTTGTTTTTCAACCTCAGGTGGCCCACCAAATGAGGGATTCCAGAGTAGAGCCCTGGGGACGGGCGACTGGACAACCAGAAATCTGGTCAAAAATTGGGGCCTAGGGACATGTCAAGCCCATGATGACATCTAAGGGTCCAGCCACTGAGAGGACTTACTAGAGGACAGGACTCACGCTGAGGGTCACAATGCCTGTTTATGCCCCCGTCGCACTCAATAATGGGCGGGGCCTCAGGGTGAATGCTGGTTTCTCCTGCGTTGGACAACATGCCAACCACAAGTTTTCTTGGCATGGGTAAGGAAAGAGTTCTGATTTCTGCATCACACTTAACGTTGGACAACATGCCAACCACAAGTTTTCTTGGCATGGGTAAGGAAGAGTTCTGATTTCTGCATCACAGTCACCCCTGGGCAGTGATTGGAGATAAGGTCTAGGTTCTGAAGCCTGAAAACTGAGGTAGGGAAGAGATGATGACCTAAGGCCATGGCAGGTCTGATGTGCTCAGTGTGCGGTCAGCTGTCTGGGTGTTTCTCAGGAGGTCCGGGCTCAGGTTGTGTCAGACAGTGCATTAGTGCCCAGGTTAGACTATATAATTTTTGGGTACATTCGAGTGCCGTGTAGGTTTTTCCTCCTTTAAGCTGCCTGGGCAGCTCATTAATCAATATATTTTTTCTAGAGGGCAGGCAGAGTGCTTCATTGTCGTTCCGGAATTGCCAAACTTGAGGGTTTCGGTGCCAGGAGTGTGAGGACGGATGTCTGAGAACACAAGCTAGACTTCGGTTTCAGGTTGAGGGCACGGCAGGTACCCCCTGCAGATCTGAACCAATATCTCATGCATCTGATGTCAGGGCGAGGATCAGACGTTGGCTCAGGTTGGAGTTTCTGTGCCTGACGGCCCCTTCATGAAGGGAGCGGAATCTCGAGGCCCTGGAGGTTTTCCCACGTTGGGAGTTCTGGGAAGCCCCCTTCAAGGATTCCTTCTGCGGGACAATTGAGACCTGTTGGACAGCTCCAGGACATCCCATATGGAATTACTCCAGAGCACCGTTCTAGGATGGATGACTGGGAAGCCCGCATCGCATTCCAATTGTCTCCTAGCAACAAGATAGTTTAGATCTGATGCATCTGCGGGAGTAACCGGGGAGGCTGTGTTGAAATGGACTTTCCTGAGGATGGGTCCTAATGTGTGTTTGTGTCCATGAGGGCCTTGGAATGGGGCGGTGGCACCTGTAACCTGAAGTATTCTCCTAAGTTTTGGCATAACTCCCATGCACACGTTTCCTTGTGGAGACGAGATTTGTTTTATGGTGCCTCAAGAAAACCCCTATGCTGGTATGGGAATCCAGGATTTTGAGGAGACATGCCTGTAAACCAAAGCAAAGGATCCGATAATGGCCTAGGGTCCTGTCTGGTTCAATCTTCTTCTCTGGGGACATCCATCTATGGTATGAGTGGAGGTAGATGCTCAGCTGGTGTCAGACCGCCCTTTTTTCTCCCGGGAGACCTACACCATTGGGATGGCCTCCGGGGCTTTGGAGGGTTCTCCTAATTTGTACGATTTTGGACAATGGAATGGGCAGAATTCCCAGGATTGGGTAGGCACAGTCCTAATATGTGGCTCCAGGGGCCCAGCCTGGAGGGTGTGTGGCCCAGGAGTTTGAGGACAGAAGTCTGAAAACACAAACTCAGCTTAGGTTTGGGGACGTAGGTATGGACGCCCGATCTACAAACCATGGGAAGAACTCTTCAGGATATGAAGAATGAGCGAGTCTAAGGCGTTTGCTCAGGGTTTTGTCTCTGGATTTTGTATCAGCGATGGCCCTGGAATGTTGGGTAGGCCTCATGGGCCATGGACGAATCTTCCTCTCGGAGGATTTGGCCCGATCCCAATTGTTTTTCGTCAATTTGTGGGATGGGAGGACTCCTTTCAGGTTTGTTACCTCAGGTGTCCCACCAAAAGAGGAATTCCAAAGCAGAGCCCTGGGGAAGAGTGAAGGGACAACCCGAACTATGGTGAAACATTGGGGGCCTAGGTTCATCGCAAGCCCTATATGCTGTCTCTTCATCCAGCCACTGAGAGGCCTTACCTGAGGACTGGGCTCAGGCTGAGGGTCACAATGTGTGTTTGTGACCAATGTGGCCCATAGCATGGGCGGGGCCTCATGGGCCACATTGGTTTCAACTACACTGAACCTTGGACAACATGCCAACCACAAGGTTTCTTGCCATGGGGAAAAGAGTTCTGATTTCTGCATCATTTTTTTAACCCGGGCAGTGATTGGAGATAAGGTCTAGGTTCTCAAGCCTGAAAACCGAGGTTGAGAAAGGATGACGACCTAAGGCCATGGCGGGTCCGATGTGTTCAATGTGCGGCCAGCTCTCTGGGTGGGGCCAGGAGGTCCAGGCTCAGGCTGTGTCAGAAAGGGCATTAGTGCCCAGGTCAGCCTATATATTTGGGGTACAGCCGAATGGCGTGCAGGTTGATCCTCATTTGGGGTTTCTGGATAGCCCCAGAGGGCAATGTTTTTCGTCTGGAGGGCAGGTAGAGTGCTGCATTGTAGTTCTGGATTGCCAAACTGGAGGGCTTGTGGGCCAGTAGTCTGAGGACGGAAGTCTGAGAAACCAAGCTAGACCTAGGTTTCTGGGTGAGGATATGGCAGGCACAATCTACAGACCGGAATCGAGATCTCGTGCATCTGAAGTAAGGGCGAGGATCAGACGATCGCTCAGGTTGGACATTCTGTCCCTGACGGCTCCTTCTTGAAGGGGGGTTGGATCACGAGGCCATGGGGGTTTTGCCACGATGGGAGTTGTGAGAAGCTCCCAACTGCAATGATTCTTCTGCAGGACAATTGAGACCTGTTGGTTGGCTCCTGGCCAACGATTCTGAGCAGGGTTCTAAGGATGGATGGCTGGGTAGCCCACCTCGCATCCAATTGTCTCCAAGCAACAAGACAGGTTAGATCTGCTGGATCTGGGGGAGCAACTGAGGAGGCTGAGCTGAAATGGACTCTCCCGTGGATGTGTCCTAATATGTCTTTGTGTCTATGGAGACCTTGGAAAGAAGTGGTGGCACTGGGGCCCTGAAGGATTCTCCTAAACAGAGGCTTAGACACAGCTCCAACGTGCAAGTTTCCCATGTGTAGATGCGATTTGTTCTGATGGGTGAGTCAATAAACAGCCATATGCTGGTATTGAAATCCAGGCCTCTGAGGAGAAATGCCTGGAAAACAAAGCAATGGATCCGATTCGTGCCTAGGGGCCTGTTCGTTCCTTTTTACTTCTGGGGACATCAGTCTACGGGTCTGAGTGCCGGTAGGTGCTCAGATGGGCTCAGATTGCACCTGTTTGTCCTGGGAAGCCACAACTATTGGGATGGCCTCAGGGACTTTGGAGGTTTATCCTATTAGTTGGGTTTTGGCCATTTGAATTGGCACATACAATTCCCTTGGAGAGGGCAAGCACAGTCCTCAGGTTTGGCTCCAGGGGCCTGAGCCTGTAGGGTGGGTAGGCCAGAGTTGTTTGGACAGTTGTCTGAAAACACAAACTCGGCTTATGTTTTGGGTCATAGGTATGGCAGGACTGATCTACAGAAAATGAGGAGAACACTTTCGAGATATGAAAAAAGGGCGAGTGTGAGGCTCTTGCTCAAGTTTTTGTCTCTGGATATCGTGTCACTCATGGTCGTGAAATTTCCGGGTGACTTCATGGGAATTGGACGAGTCTTACTCTCTGGGGGTTTGGCCCCGTCCAAAGAGTTTGGTGTCATTCTGTGGGATGGAAGAGGTCTGTTTTGTTGTTGTTGTTGATTTGTTCTGTTTTGTGTTTTTTCAACCTCAGGTGGCCCACCAAATGAGGGATTCCAGAGTAGAGCCCTGGGGACGGGCGACTGGACAACCAGAAATCTGGTCAAAAATTGGGGCCTAGGGACATGTCAAGCCCATGATGACATCTAAGGGTCCAGCCACTGAGAGGACTTACTAGAGGACAGGACTCACGCTGAGGGTCACAGTGCCTGTTTATGCCCCCGTCGCTCTCAATAATGGGGGGGGGGGGCTTCAGGGTGAATGCTGGTTTCTCCTGCAGTGAACGTTGGACAACATGCCAACCACAAGTTTTCTTGGCATTGGTAAGGAAGAGTTCTGATTTCTGCATCACAGTCACCCCTGGGCAGTGATTGGATATAAGGTCTAGGTTCTGAAGCCTGAAAACTGAGGTAGGGAAGAGATGATGACCTAAGGCCATGGCAGGTCTGATGTGCTCAGTGTGCGGTCAGCTGTCTGGGTGTTTCTCAGGAGGTCCGGGCTCAGGTTGTGTCAGACAGTGCATTAGTGCCCAGGTTAGACTATATAATTTGGGTACATTTGAGTGCCGTGTAGGTTTTTCCTCCTTTAAGCTGCCTGGGCAGCTCTTAATCAATATATTTTTTCTAGAGGGCAGGCAGAGTGCTCATTGTCGTTCCGGAATTGCCAAACTTGAGGGTTTCGGGGCCAGGAGTGTGAGGACGGAAGTCTGAGAACACAAGCTAGACTTCGGTTTCAGGGTGAGGGCACGGCAGGTACCCCCTGCAGATCTGAACCAATATCTCATGCATCTGATGTCAGGGCGAGGATCAGACGTTGGCTCAGGTTGGAGTTTCTGTGCCTGACGGCCCCTTCATGAAGGGAGCGGAATCTCGAGGCCCTGGAGGTTTTCCCACGTTGGGAGTTCTGGGAAGCCCCCTTCAAGGATTCCTTCTGCGGGACAATTGAGACCTGTTGGACAGCTCCAGGACATCCCATATGGAATTACTCCAGAGCACCGTTCTAGGATGGATGACTGGGAAGCCCGCATCGCATTCCAATTGTCTCCTAGCAACAAGATAGTTTAGATCTGATGCATCTGCGGGAGTAACCGGGGAGGCTGTGTTGAAATGGACTTTCCTGAGGATGGGTCCTAATGTGTGTTTGTGTCCATGAGGGCCTTGGAATGGGGCGGTGGCACTTGGACCCTGAAGTATTCTCCTAAGTTTTGGCATAACTCCCATGCACACGTTTCCTTGTGGAGACGAGATTTGTTTTATGGTGCCTCAAGAAAACCCCTATGCTGGTATGGGAATCCAGGATTTTGAGGAGACATGCCTGTAAACCAAAGCAAAGGATCCGATAATGGCCTAGGGTCCTGTCTGGTTCAATCTTCTTCTCTGGGGACATCCATCTATGGTATGAGTGGAGGTAGATGCTCAGCTGGTGTCAGACCGCCCTTTTTTTTCTCCCGGGAGACCTACACCATTGGGATGGCCTCCGGGGCTTTGGAGGGTTCTCCTAATTTGTATGATTTTGGACAATGGAATGGGCAGAATTCCCAGGATTGGGTAGGCACAGTCCTAATATGTGGCTCCAGGGGCCCAGCCTGGAGGGTGTGTGGCCCAGGAGTTTGAGGACAGAAGTCTGAAAACACAAACTCAGCTTAGGTTTGGGGACGTAGGTATGGACGCCCGATCTACAAACCATGGGAAGAACTCTTCAGGATATGAAGAATGAGCGAGTCTAAGGCGCTTGCTCAGGGTTTTGTCTTTGGATTTTGTATCAGTGATGGCCCTGGAATGTTGGGTAGGCCTCATGGGCCATGGACGAATCTTCCTCTCGGAGGATTTTTGCCCCGATCCCAATTGTTTTTCGTCAATTTGTGGGATGGGAGGACTCCTTTTCAGGTTTGTTACCTCAGGTGTCCCACCAAAAGAGGAATTCCAAAGCAGAGCCCTGGGGAAGAGTGAAGGGACAACCCGAACTATGGTGAAACATTGGGGCCTAGGGGCATGGCAAGCCCTATATGCTGTCTCTTCATCCAGCCACTGAGAGGCCTTACCTGAGGACTGGGCTCAGGCTGAGGGTCACAATGTGTGTTTGTGACCAATGTGGCCCATAGCATGGGCGGGGCCTCATGGGCCACATTGGTTTCAACTACACTGAACCTTGGACAACATGCCAACCAAAAGGTTTCTTGCAATGGGGAAAGAGTTCTGATTTCTGCATCATTTTCAAACCCGGGCAGTGATTGGAGATAAGGTCTAGGTTCTGAAGCCTGAAAACCGAGGTTGAGAAGAGATGACGACCTAAGGCCATGGCGGGTCCGATGTGCTCAATGTGCGGCCAGCTGTCTGGGTGGGGCCAGGAGGTCCAGGCTCAGGCTGTGTCAGAAAGGGCATTAGTGCCCAGGTCAGCCTATATATTTGGGGTACAGCCGAATGGCGTGCAGGTTGATCCTCATTTGGGGGTTTCTGGGTAGCCCCAGAGGGCAATGTTTTTCATCTGGAGGGCAGGTAGAGTGCTGCATTGTAGTTCTGGATTGCGAAACTGGAGGGCTTGTTGGCCAGTAGTCTGAGGACGGAAGTCTGATAACCCAAGCTAGGCCTAGGTCTGGGTGACGATATGGCAGGCACAATCTACAGAACTGAATCGAGATCTCGTGCATCTGAAGTCAGGGCGAGGAGCAGACGATCGCTCACGTTGGACTTTCTGTCCCTGATGGCCCCTTCTTGAAGGGGGGTTGGATCACGAGGCCATGGGGGTTTTGCCACGATGGGAGTTGTGAGAAGCTCCCAACTGCAATGATTCTTCTGCAGGACAATTGAGACCTGTTGGTTGGCTCCAGGCCAACGATTCCGAGCAGGGTTCTAAGGATGGATGGCTGGGTAGCACACACCTCGCATTCCAATTTTCTCCAAGCAACAAGACAGGTTAGATCTGCTGGATCTGGGGGAGCAACCGAGGAGGCTGACATGAAATGGACTCTCCCGTGGATGTGTCCTAATATGATTTAGTGTCTATGGAGACCTTGGAAATAAGCGGTGGCACTGGGGCCCTGTAGGGTTCTCCTAAACAGAGGCTTTGACACAGCTCCAACGTGCGAGTTTCCCATGTGTACATGAGATTTGTTCTGATGGGTGAGTCAAGAAACAGCCATATGCTGGTATTGAAATCCAGGCCTCTGAGGAGAAATGCCTGGAAAACAAAGCAATGGATCTGATTAGTGCTTAGGGGCCTGTTCGTTCCTTTTTACTTCTGGGGACATCAGTCTACGGGTCTGAGTGCCGGTAGGTGCTCAGATGGGCTCAGATTGCCCCTGTTTGTCCTGGGAAGTCAACTATTGGGATGGCCTCAGGGACTTTGGAGGTTTATCCTATTAGTTGGGTTTTGGCCATTTGAATGGGCACATACAATTCCCTTGGAGAGGGCAAGCACAGTCCTCAGGTTTGGGTCCAGGGGCCTGAGCCTGTAGGGTGTGTAGGCCAGAGCTGTTTGGACAGGTTTCTCTCGCTCCGTGTCTTGTCTGAAGCACCCAAAGGCACCGTTGGCGCTGGGGTGGGAGGGGGAGGCGTGTCTGCGGGACCCAGGGTTCCCCAGATGGAGGCACCGACGGACAGGACCCCGGAAGCAGAAGGCTGGGAAGCAGGTGAAATTTGGAGCCCGGTGTTCCTGGTCGGCCCGGCCTCATGGGCCAGCACCAGGGAGGGAACCCCCGCAGGCCGAGGATTAGCAGGAGGCGTCGGCCTCACTGTAGCCTGCCTCAAGGAGGGCTTCCTGATGAGGTGCATGCTCGAGCGCTCGCGATGCCGGCCATGCGCGTTGGGGCTGCCCTTCAGACGTATAGCGCCCGAAGAGAGAGTTTGCTGGGCGTTTTCTGGGCTCAGGGACAGGTCGTATCATAAGATGGTATTCCAGAACAGAACCCTGAGGACAGATGCCTGAAAACCTAATCAGTTGTTCCAATGAGGTCCAATGGCTTGTGAGGTTCAATCTTCTGACTCAGGACCATGACGACGTGGCTGTCCATCTGAATGTAGCTAATCAGGGTGTTTCATACTGTGCATTTGCATCCAGACAGCCGCCAAAATTGGAGTGGGCTCAGGGGCCTTGCAGGTTTCTCTTAATCTGGAAGGTTTGGGCAACTGTGATAGGCACAGTTTCCTTGGGGAATTCAGCCACAGTCCTTTGGTGCACCTCGTGTGACCCCATCCAGGAGGGCATGTGAGCCATGGTTTTGGGAAAGAAGTCTGCAAACACAAATTCAGGTTCGGAATAGTCGCGAGGTGATCACAGGCCAAATGCATAGACCTGGGGGTCAGCTCATCAGCAACTGTAATTAGGATGACTAGAAGACAGTAGCACAGACTTTTCCATCTGGATTGTGTGTCCAGAATGACCTCAGAATGTAGGTGATGTCTCATGCATCCATGGGAGACTTTTTGTCTCTAAGGATCCTGGCGGCTCCCCTTAGCTTGGTGGCTTTTTCGGGGAAAATAAGAGTGCTGTTTTCCATCTTAGAGGTGCCCCCCCAAACAGGGATTTTAGATATGGGTTCTAAGTCTGGGCGCCTGGAAAATCCCACCAAGGGTTAGAATTTGGGGTTAGGGGAGTACCAGGCCTGCAATGCAGGAACCTTGTGGTGGAACTGAGAGAGTTTGTTTGAAAGCATACTTGGGTGAGGGTCACAATGCCTGTTTGTGCCCTGGGGAGCCATCAGGAGTTGGCCTGGTCACATTGGCCATGTACCTTGCTCCCACTTTGAGAGTTGGATACCCATTTCAACACCCAGGTGTCCTTCCATGGAAAAGGAGTAGAACTCTATAGTGTTTCAGGTTCCCCCATTGGAAGGATTTCAGCAAAATCTGGGGAAAGGTGCGAGAATACCAAGTATGGGTAGAGGTGACAGACTTGGGCCATGGCCAGTCCCACATGCTAGATATGGGACCTGCACTCCCTGTGACTGACTCTAGGTCGGGACACAGGCTCTGTAAGACACAACACTAGTGGCCAGGGAAGTCTATAAATCGGGGGTTCCCTCCAGGGCCAAGCAGACTGATCCTAATGTGGGGATTCTGGGCAGACTAACCAGGCACTTATTCCTATGAGGGAGACAGAATGCTGCATTGCGGCTCCAGAATTCAATATCAAGAGGCCTTGGGGAGCAGTAGGGTGAGGATGGAATTGTAGACACAAGCTACTGTACAATTCAGTGCCAAGCGGAACGCAGTTCCAGTGTGAAGCGTCTTTTTTGATATATCCAGCACCTGAGTAAGGACGGATGTCAGATGTTTGCTCACACTACTGTTTTTGTCTACAATGACCAATAAATGGAGGGGTGGCATCAAGAGCCCATGGATGATTTCCTACGCTGAGACTTATGAGATGCTCCAAACAGCAAGGTTTCCTTCTACTGGACAGGTGGAGTCTGGTTTGTTTGCTCCACAGTACCCCATGTTTGGGTAGCAGAGCTCTTCGGCATGGATGCCTGGAAAGCACACCTCCATTGACCATTGGAGCTGAGGAATATGGCAGTTTCGTTCTGATGACACTGGGGCGAATACCAAGGCCTTGAGTTGACATGGAATATCTTGCACATGGGTCACAATGCTGGTTTGTTACCAGGGAGATCTTACAATGCACTGTTGGCAAAGGGTACTTGCAGGATTCTTCTACCCTGAGAGTTTGACACATGTCCAAGAGCACGGTTTCCTTCTGGGGACAAGAGTTGTTCTGTTGTGTGGCTCAGGGATTACATGTTGGAATATAAGTCAGTATTGGAGAACAGGCCTCTGGAAACAGTGCCTAAAAATCTAAACTGGGGTATCAATGAAGTCCTATAGTCATGGCAGGTTCAAACTTCTGACTCAGGCCCTTGGATTTGGATGTCTGCCTGGAGGCAGTGGCATATTGTGTGTCAGAATGTGCATTTGGGTCCAGAGCCTTCTTAGAAATTGAGGTGGGCTCAGGGGGTTTTACTTTGCTCCTAATCTTCAGTGTTTGGGCAACCGTGAAGGTCAGAGTTTCCTTTGGGAGTGTAAGGACAGTCATCTGGTGTGGCACCATAGGCCCCATCCTGGGGGGGCATGTGGGCCAGCGCTTTGGGGAGAGATATCTGCAAAAGCAAACTAGGGTTAGAGTGAGGGCCGAGGTGATCACAGGTCCGATGTTCAGGCCCAGAGGGCAGCTCATAGTGTACTGAAATTAAGGTGTCATAGCGCAGGTTCTTCTGTCAGGTGTGTGCCCGGGATGGTCGCGAAAGGTAGGGGTGGCTTCATGAGTCCATGAGAAATTCTTCATCTCTGGGGATTCTGCTCAGCTCCCAAGAGTTTGGTGTCTCTGTGGGAAGGGAAGACTGTTGTTTTCCATCTCAGAGGACACCCAAATAGGGATTCCAGAGACAGGTTCTGGGTATGGGTGACTTGAAAACATTAACAAGGGTGAGGATTTGCCCTTAGGGTCCTGGAAGTCCCACTCTGTGGGCTCCTGATCCAGCTACTGCGGGGTTTTGTTTGAAAGCAAGCTCACGCTGCCTGTTTGTATCCAGGGAGTCTTCCATGTGTGACCGTGGTCTCATGGGCCATGCAGCTGGTTGCCACACAGAGAGTTGGGAAGGAGGAGTACTCTTGTGTGTGAGGCTCCTCCATAGGCATGGGTTTGAGCTACGGTGTGGGACAGAGGACTGAATATACAGGTTGAGTAGAGATGTTGGTTTCAGGACACAGGAAGTCACACCTTCAGGAAATGGGGCCCATCTCTGGGTGGTTGACTGGAGGTCGTGGCTCAGTCTGTGTCAGTCAGACCCTTGTGCCCATTGAACCTAAGAACGGAAGTCTGAGAACACAAGCTATGCTTAGGATTCTGGGTGAGGACATGGCAGGCACAATGGACAGAACTGAATCGAGATCTCGTGCATCTGAAGTCAGGGCGAGGATCAGACGAACGCTCAGTTTGGACTTTCTGTCCCTGATGCCCTCTTCATAAAGGGGGGGGGGTTCACGAGGCCATTGGGGGATTTCCCAAGATGGGAGTTGTGAGAAGCTCCAAACTGCAAAGATTCTTCTGCAGGACAATTGAGACCTGTTGGTTGGAGCCAGGCCAAGGATTCCGAGCAGAGTTCTAAGGATGGATGGCTGGGTAGCCCACCTCGCATTCCAATTGATTCCTAGCAACAAGACATGTTAGATCTGTTGGATCTGGGGAAGCAACCGAGGAGGCTGAGTTGAAATGGACTCTCCTGTGGATGGGTCCTAATGTGTTTTTGTGTCTAAGGAGACCTTGGAATGAAGCGGTGGCACTGGGGGTCGGAATGGATCTCCTAAAGAGGCTTTGACACAGCTCCAACGTGCAAGTTTCCCATGTGTAGATGAGATTTGTTTTGATGGGTGAATCAAGAAACAGCCATATGCTGGTATTGAAATCCAGGACGCTGAGGAGAGATGCCTGGAAAGCAAAGCAATGGATCTGATAGGTGCCTAGGGGTCTGGTCGTTCCTTTTTACATCTGGGGACATCAGTCTACGGGACTGAGTGCAGGTAGGTGCTCAGATGAGCTCAGATTGCCACTGTTTGTCATGGGAAGCCACCAATATTGAGATGGCCTCAGGGACTTTGGAGGTTTATCCTATTAGTAGGTTTATAGCCATTGGAATGGGCACACCCAATTCCCTTGGAGAGGGCAAGTACAGTCCTCAGGTTTGGCACCAGGGGCCTGAGCATGTAGGGTGTGTAGGCCAGAACTGTTTGGACAGATGTCTGAATACACAAACACGGCTTATGTTTCGATCATAGGAATGGCAGGACTGATCTACAGACCGTGAGGAGAACCCTTCGGGATATGAAAAAAGGGCGAGTGTGAGGCTCTTACTCATGTTTTTTTTGTCTCTGGATATCGTGTCACTCATGGTCATGAAATTTCAGGGTGACTTCATGGGAAATGGACGAGTCCTACTCTCTGGGGGTTTGGCCCCGTCCAAGGAGTTTGGGGTCATTCTGTGGGATGGAAGAAGTCCGTTTTTTTGTTGTTGTTGTTTTTTGTTTTTTAACCTCAGGTGTCCCACCAAATGAGCGATTCCAGAGTGGAGCGAATGGACAACCAGAAATCTGGTTAAATATTAGGGAATATAGACATGTCAAGCCCATTATGACATCTAATGGTCCAGCCACTGAGAGGACTTACTAGAGGACAGGACTCACGCTAAGGGTCACAATGCGTGTTTATGCCCACGTCGCACACAAGAATGGGCGGGGCCTCAGGGTAAATGCTTGTTTCTCCTAAACTGAACATTGTACAACATGCCAAACAGAAGGTTTCTTGCCATGGGTAAGGAGGAGTTCTGATTTATGCATCACAGTCACACCTGGGCAGTGATTGGAGATAAGGTCTAGGTTCTGAAGCCTGTGAAGTCAGAGTGAGGATCAGACGATCACTCAGGTTGGACCTTATGTCCCTGATGGCCCCTTTAAGAAGGGGGGGGGGGAAATGTGGCCATGGGGGTTCTCTCACGATGGGAGTTCTGAGAAGCTCCAAACTTCAAAGATTCTTCTGCAGGACAATTGAGACCTGTTGGTTGGCTCCAGGCCAACGATTCCGAGCAGGGTTTTAAGGTTGGATGGCGGGGTAGGCCACCTCACATTCCAATTGTCTCCTAGCAACAAGACAAGTTAGATCTGCTGGACCTCGCGGAGCAACCGAATACGCTCAGTTGAAATGGACTCTCCTGTGGATGGGTCCTAATGTGTTTTTGTGTCTATGGAGACCTTGTAATGGGGCAGTGGCACACAGGCCCTGAAGGATTCTCCTAACTGGAGGTTTTGAGACATCTTCAAAGGATAATTTTCCCATGTGGAGAAGAGATTTGTTCTGATTGCTGCCTCATGAAATCCCCATATGCTAATATTGGAAACCAGGCCTCTGAGGAGAGATACCTGTAACCGAAAGCAATGAATCTGATTCAGGCCTAGGGGCCTGTCTGATTCAATCTTCTTCTCTGGGGACATCCATCTACGCTGAGTAGAGGTAGGTGCTCAGCTGGTTTCAGATGACCCTTGTTTGTCCTGGGCGGCCTACATTATTGGGATGTCCTTGGGGACTCTGGAGGTTTTTCCTAATTTGTACGATTGTGGACAATGGAATGGGCAGAATTCCCGTGGTATGGACAGGCACAGTCCTGATGTGTGTCTCCAGGGGCCCCAGCCTGAAGGGTCTGTGGGCCAGGAATGTGGGGACAGAAGTCTGAAAACACAAACTCGGCTTAGGTTTGGGAAGTAGGTATGGCAGGCCCGATCTACAGACCGTGAGGAGAACTCTTCGGGATACGACAAAAGAGCGAGTGTGAGGCGCTTGCTCAGACTTTTGTCTCTGGATTTGTTGTCAACGATGGCTGTGGAATCTCGGGGAGGCCTCATGGGCCATGGACGAGACTTCCTCTCTGTGAATTTGGTCCAATCCCAATTGTTTTGGGTCAATCTGAAGGATGGGAGGAGTCCTTTTAGTTTTGTTACCTCAGGTGTCCCACCAAAAGAGGGATTCCAAAGCAGAGCTCTGGGGAGGGATGAATGGACAACCCGAACAATCCAATTGGGGTGAGGTCGAGAACCGAGCAGGTTGATCCTCATTTGGGGTTTATGGAGATCCCCATAGAGCAACGTTTTTCTTCTGGAGGGCCAGCATAGGGCTGCATTTTGGTTCCAGAATTCCAAGTCTTGAGGACATGTTTGCCAGGAGTGTGAGGAAGGAAGTCTGAAAACACAAGGGAGCACGAGGTTTGGGCCCACTGTGCAGAGGCTGAATCTAGATCTCCTGCATCTGAGGTCAGGGCGAGTATCAGATGTTGCCTCAAGCTGGAGTTTGAGTCCATGACAGCCCCTCCCTGAAGGGGGTGGGGGCGTCATGAGGCCAGGGAGGTTTCCCTACGCTGGGAGTTGTTAGCTGCTCCAAACTTCAAAGTTTCCTTCTTCAGGACAGTCGAGTACTATTGGATGGTTCCAGGATGCCCCATACAGAAAGACTCGAGAGCAGGGGCCTAAGCATGCATGGATGCCGAGAAACGCCAACTCACCTTCCCATTGCCTGGTCGAGACAAGGCACGCTCAATCTGTGGGCTCTTGGGTGAGCTACCCAGAAGGCTGAGTTTAAATGGACTTTCCTGAGGATGAGTCATAATGTGGGTTGGTGGCCATGGAGACCTTGGAATGTGGCAGTAGCTGAGGGACTCTGCAGGATTCTCCAACCCGAAGGGTTTGACACAACTCCAACAAGGAAGCTTTCCATGTGGAGATGAGAGGTGTTCTGTCTGGTGCCTCAGGATAGCCCCATATGCTGGTCTTCGAACCCAGGCCTCTGAGGAGTGATACCTGGACACCAAAGCCAGAGTTCATAATAGGGCCTAGGGGCCTGTCTGGTTCAATCTTCTGTCTCTGCGGATATCAGTCTGTGTGTCTGCATGGAAGTAGTAGTTGCTCAGCTGGTGTCATAATCCCCCTGTTTGTCCAGTGCGGCTTGCGGTAGTGGGATGTCCTTGGGGACCTTGAGGTTTTCTACTATTTTGTAGAGTTGTGGCCAATGGAACGGGCAGTTTCTTAGCAGAGAGCAGGCACAGTTCTGTGGTGTGGCTCCAGAGACCCCAGCCTGGAGGCGGTGTGGGCCACGGCTGGGCAGACAGACATCCAAAAACCCAAACTCAGCTCAGGTTTGGGGCCGAGGTTATGGCAGGCCTGATCTACAGTCCGTGAGGGGAGCTCCTCTGGATATGAAAGAAGGGTGAGAGGGAGGCAGTCGCTCAGTCTTTTGTCTCTGGATATTTTTTTGTCCACAATGGCCGTTTAATGTAGGAGTTGCCTCAGGGGTCGTAGAAGTCTCCCTCTCTGGTAGTTTGTCCAGACCCCAAGAGTTTGGGGTCATTCTATGGGAAGGGAAGAGTCCTGTTTTCTGCTTCATGTGTCCCCCCAGTAGAGGGATTCTGGAGCATAGCAGTGGGTACTGACAACTGGAATACTCGCTCTCTGGTTAAGCCTGGGGGCCTATGGATATGACAAGCCCCATATGCAGGATCTTGGTCCAGCCACTGAGAGGCGTTACTTTAATACGGGACTCACGCTACAGGTCACAATGCATGTCTGTGCCCTAGGCGGCCCTCAAGCACTGGCGTGGCCTTTCCGACAATGCAGGTTTTCCCACATTGAACGATGGACAACATGCCAACCACAAGGTTTCTGGGCATGGGGAAGGAGGAATTCTAATTTCTGCATCACGTTCACCCCTGGGCAGTGATTGGAGATAAGGTCTAGGTTCTGAAGCCTGAAAACCGAGGTTGGGAAGAGATGACGAACTACAGCCATAGCGGGTCCCTTGTGTCCAGGTTGGAGCCAGCTGTCTAGGTGTCGTTTGGGATGTCTTGTCTCAGGCTGTGCCAGACAGGGCATTCGTATTCAGGGTAGGCTGTATAATTGCTTTACAGTCGAGTGGCATGCATTAGATAATCATTTGGGGTTTCTTATTAGCAGCATAGGGCAAAGTTTTTCTTCTGGAGGGCAGGCAGAGTGCTGCATTGTGGCTTCGGAATTCCCAAACTGGAGGGCTTGTGGGCCAGGAGAGTGAGGACGGAAGTCTGAGAACACAAGCTAGGCTTAGGTTTCGGGGAATGGACATGGCAGGCACACTCTGCAGAGCTGAATTGAGATCTCATGAGTCTGAAGTCAGGTCGAGGATCAGACTTTGGCTCAGGTTGGAGTTTCTGTCCATGTTGGCCCCTTCATGAAGGGGGGGGCATTATGAGGCCATTGGGGTTTTCCCACTATTAGAGTTGTGAGATGCTCCAAACCACAAGGATTCCTTCTGTGGGACAATTAAGATTTGTTGGATGGCTCCAGGACGTCTCATAAGGTATTTTTCCAGAACAGGGTTCTAAGTATGGATGCCTGGGCAGACAGCCTCAATTCCAATTGTCTCCTAGCAACAAGAAACGTTTGATCTGCTGGCTTGGGGTAGCATCAGAGGGGGCTGAGTTGGAATGGACTTTCCTGAGGATGGTCTTAATGTTGGTTTGAGTCCATTGAGACCTTGGTATGGGGCAGTGGCACCAGGGCCCTGAAGGATTCTCCTAACCAGAGGTTATAACAAAGCTCCAATGAGCAAGTTTTCCATGGGGAGACGAGATTTGTTCTTATTGGTGCCTCAGGAAACCACCATTTGCTGGTATTGGAAATGAGGCCTCTGAGGAGAGATGCCTGGAAACCAAAGCAATGGATCTGATTAGGGCCTAGGGGCCTGTCCGGTTCAATATTCTTCTCTGGGGACATCTTTTGTCTGAGTGGAGGTAGTTGCTCAGCTGGTTTGAGATCACACCTGTTTGTCCTGGGCGGCCTACACTATTGGGATGGCCTCGGTAACTTTGGAGGTTTTTCCTAATTTGCAAGGTTGTGGCCAATGGAATGGGAAGAATTCTCTTGAAAGGGAAGCACAGTCCTGAGGTGTGGCTCCAGGGAACCCAAGTGTGGAGCGTGTGTGGTCCAGGGCTATTTGGACAAAAGTCTGAAAACACAAACTCCACTTAGGTTTGGGTCTGTAGGTATGGCCGGCCCGATATATAGACCGTGAGGAGAACTCTTCGGGATATGAACAAAGGGGCGAAGTGAGGTGCTTGCTCATGCTTATTTTTTTTTCTGGATATGTGTCACCGATTGCCATGGAATGTCCGGGTGTCCTCATGGGCCATCGATGAGGCTCCCTTTCTGGGGATTTGACCCAATCCCAAGAGTTTGGGGTCATTCTGTGGGAAGGGAGGAGGCCTTTCTGTTTTTTTTTTTTTTTTTTTTTTTTTTTTTTTTTTTTTTTTTTTACCTCAGGTGGACCACCAAAAGAGGGATTCCACAGCAGAGTCCTGGGGAGGGGCGACTGGACAACCAGAACTCTGGTTAACATTGGGACCTAAGAACATGGCAAGCCCCATATGTGGGCTCTTGGTCCAGACACTGAGAGGCCTTCCTTGAGCATAGGGCTCACATTGAGATTCACAATGTGTTTTTGTGCCCAAGGAGCCCCTCAAGTCAGGGCGTGGCCTAATGTACCATGCTGGTTTCTCCACACTGAACATTGCACAATATGGCAACCACAAGTTTTCTGGCCCATGGGGAAGAAGGAGTTCTAATTTCTGCAACACTTTCACTCCTGGACTGTGATTGCATTTAAGGTCTAGGTTCTGAAGCCTGAAAACTGAGGTTGGGAAGAGATGAAGACCTAATGCCATGGTGTGTCTGATGTGCTCAGTCTTCGGCCATCTGTTGAGTGTGGGTTGGGAGGTGCAGGCTCAGGCTGTGGCAGACAGGGAATTAGTGCCCAGGCTAGACTGTATCATTGGGGTGCAGTCGAGTTTCGTGCAGGTTGGTACTCATTTGTGGTTACTGGGTAGCCCCAGAAGGCAACGTTTTTCTTCTGGAAGGAAGACACAGTGCCACATAGTGGCTCCAGAATTCCCAAACTGGAAGGCTTGTGGGCCAGGAGTGTGAGGAAAAAATTCTGAGAACACAAGCCAGACTTAGATTCGGGGTGAGGGGACGGCAGGAACCCTCTGCAGAGATGATTCGAGATCCCGTGTACCTGAAGACAGAGCTAGGATCAGACTTTGGCTCACGTTGGAGTTTCTGTCCGTGACGGCCCCTTCATGAAGGGGAGGGTGTCACGAGGCCATGGAGGTTTTCCCACGATGGGAAATGTGAGATGCTCCAAACCGCAATGATTCCTTCCGTGGGACAGTCGAGACCTGCTGGATGGCTCCAGGACATCCCATAAGGAAGTTATCCAGAGCAGGGTTCTAAGGATGGATGCCTGGGCAGCCTGCCTCCCATTCCAGGTGTCTCATAGCGCCAAGGCAAGTTCGATCTGCTAGATCTAGGGGAGTAACCGAGGCGGGTGTGTTGAAATGGGTGAGTTGAGGATGGGTCATAATGTGCATTTGTGTCCATGGAGACCTTGGAATGGGGTGCTTGATCCGGGGCCTTGAGGGATGTTCATAACCGGAGGTTTTGATGGAGCTCTAAAGAGTACGTTTCCTATGTAGAGAAGAGAATTGTTTTGATGAGTGCCTAAGGAATCTCCCATATGCTGGTATTGGAAACCAGGCCTCTGAGGAGAGATGCCTGGAAACAAAAGCAATGGATATGATTAGGGCCTAGGTGCCTGTCCGGTTCAATGTCTTTCCTGGGGATACGTGTCTATGGATCTGAGGGGAGGTAGTTGCTCGGCTTGTGTCAGATCGCCCCTGTTTGTCCTGGGCAGCCTATAATATTGGGAATGGCCTCGGGATGTTGGAGTTTCTCCTAAGCAATAGGGTTGTGGCCAAAGGAATGGGCAGAAATCCCCTGGAGAGGGCAGGCACAGTTCTAAGTTTGGCTCTAGGGGCCCAGCCTTGAGGGTGTGTGGGCCAGGCCTGTGGGGACAGAAGTCTGAAAACACAAACTCCGCTTAGGATTGGGGACATAGGTATGGCACGCCCAATCTACAGACCGTGATAACACTTCGGGATATGAAAAAGGGTGAGTTTTGAGGTGCTTGCTCAGGTTTTGTCTCTGGATTTGTGTCAACAATGTGGGTCGAATGCTGGCGTGGCCTCATGGGTTGTGGACGGCTTTCCTTCTCTGAGGATTTGACCCAATCCCAAGAGTTTGGGTACATTCTGTGGGATGGGAGGAGTCCTTTCTGTTTTTTATTTTATTTTATGTACCTCATGAATGCCAATAAAAGAGGGATTCCAGAGCAGACTCCTTGGGAGGGACAACTGGATAACCCCACCTCTGTTTAAGTTTGGGGGCCTAGGGGCTTGGCAAGTCCAATATGTGGGCTCTTGATTCAGACACTGAGAGGTCTTCCCTGAGGACAGGGCTCATGCTGAGGGTCACAATGCCTATTTGTGCCCAACAAGGCCCTCAAGCATGGGAAGGGCCTCATGGGCCACGCTGGATTCTCCTACACTGAACGTTGGAGAATATGCCAACCACAAGGTTTCTTGCCATGGCGAAGGAGAAGTTCTGATTCTTGTATCACGTTCACTCCTGAGCAGTGAGTGGAGATAAGGTCTAGGTTCTGAAGGTGAAAACTGAGGTTGGGTAGAGATGATGGCCGAAAGCCATTGTGGGTTTGATATGCTCAGTGTACGGCCAGCTGTCTGGGTGTTGGACTGGAGGTCTGCCCTCAGGCTGTGTCAGACAGGGCTTTAGTGCACAGGCTAGATTGTATAATTGGGGTATGGTCGAGTGGCATGCAGGTTGTTACTCATTTGGCGTTTCTGGTTAGCCCTATAGGGCAACATTTTTCTTCTGGAGGGCAGGCAGAGTGCTGCATTGTGTCTCCAGAATTGCCAAACTGGAGGGGTGTGGCCAGGATTGTGAAGACGGAAGTCTGAGAACACAAGTTAGGCTTAGGATTCGGGGCGAGGGCACAGCAGGCACACTCTCAAGTGCTGAATCGAGATCTCGTGCTTCTGAATTCAGGGCGCGGATCAGACTTTGGCTTAGGATGGAGTTTCTGTCCATGATGGCCCATTTATGAAGGTGTGGGGCATCATGAGGAAATGGAGGTTTTCTCACAGTGGGATTGTGTGATGCTTCAAACCACAAGGATTCATTCTGCGAGACAGTCAAGACAGGTTGTTTGGATTCAAGACATCCCGTAAAGAAATTCCCCAGAGCAGGGTTCTAAGGATGGATGCCTGGGCAGCCCACCTCGCATTCCAACTGTCTCCTAGTGACAAGGCAGGTTTGATCTGCTGGCTCTGGGTGAGCAGCCGAGGGGGCTGATTTGAAATGGACTCTCCTGAGGATGGATCATAATGTAAGTTTGTGTCCTTGGAGACCTTGGAATTGGGCCATGGTGCCAGCGCCCTGAAGGATCCTCCTTACCCTGAGGTATTGACACAGCTCCAAAGAGCAAGTTTCTCATGTGGAGATGAGATCTGTTCTGATTGTTTCCTTAGGAAACCCCCATATTCTGATATTGGAAACGAGGCCTCTGAGGAGAGGTACATAGAAACCAAAGCAATAGATCAGAAGTTGGCTCAGGTTGGAGTTTCTGTCCATGATGGCCCCTTTATAAAGGGGAGCATCTCATGAGGCCATGTAGGTTTTCCCACGATAGGAGTTGTGAGATGCTCCAATCTGCAAGGATTCCTTCTGCGGGACAATCAAGACCTGTTGTAAGGCTCCCAGGACATCCCATATGGAACGGCGCCAGAGCAGGATTCCAACGATGGATGCCTAGAGAGTCTGCTTTGCATTCCAGTTGTCTCCTAGCGACAAGGCAGGTTTGATATTCTGGCTCTGGGGGAGTAATCAACGGGGCTGAGTTGAAATGTACTCTCCTGCCGAATGGTCATATAATGCGGGTTTGTGTCCATGGAGACCTTGGAATAGGGCGGTGGCTCCGGTTACCTGAAGGTTTCTCCTAACTGGAGGTTTTTACAGAGCTCCAAAGGATAAGTTTCCCATGTGGAGACAAGATTTGTTCTGCTTGGTATCTCTGGAATCCCCCATATGCTGGTATTGGAAAACAGGCCTCTGAGGAGAGATGCTTAGAAACAAAAGCAATGGAACCCATTACGTTCTAGGGGCCTGTCCAGTTTAATACCTTTCTCTTGGGATATCTGTCTACGGGTGAGTTGAGGTCGTTGCTCAGCTTGTGACAGATCACCCCTCTTTGTACTGGACGGCCTACACTATTGGAATGGCCTCTGGGACTTTGGTGGTTTCTCCTAATCTGTAGGGTTGTGGCCAATGGAATGGGAAGAATTTCCTTGGAGAGGGCAGGCACAGTCCTGAGGTGTGGCTCCAGGGTCCTCAGCCTGGATGGTGTGTGGGACAGGGATGTCAGGATAGAAGTCTGAAAACACGGTTTGTGACGTAGGTATGGCAGGCCCGATCTACAGACTATGAGGAGAATTTTTTGGGCTATGACCTAAGGGTGAGGCTTATGTCTCTGGATTTTGTGTCAATAGTGGCCGTGGAATGTCGGGCTGGCCTCATGGGCCATGGACGAGTCTTTCTCTCTGGGGATGGCCTGATCCCAAGTGATTGGGGTCATTCTGTGGGTGGGAGGAATCCTTTCTGTGTTTACTTACCTCAAATGTCCCACCAAAGAGGGATTCCAGAGCAGAGCCCTGAGTAGGGGTGACTAGATGTCTCTACCTTTGGTTAAGATTGGGTGACTTGGGGCATGGCAGGCCCCATATGCGGGCTCATGGTCCAGCCACTGAGAGGCTTTACTTGAGGACAGGGCTCAAACTGAGGGTCCCAATGTGTGTTTGTGCCCACCGCAGCTCTTAAGCATGGGCAGGGCCTCAGGGACCCTACACTACCCTCAGGGGCCCTACTACTACACCTGTAGGCCCTACAGGGGTCCTACACTGAACTTTGGATAAGATGCCAACCACAAGATTCTGCCGAGAGGGAAGGAGGAGTTATGATTTCTGCATCACGTTCACCCATGGGAAATGAGTAGAGATAAGGTCTAGGTTTCTGTAGCCTGAAAACCAGGTTGGAAAGAGATGGCAACCTAAGGCCATGGCGGTTCAGATGTTCTCAGTGTACGGCAAGCTGTCTGGGTGTCGTTTGGGAATTCAGGCCTCAGGTTGTGTCAGACAGGGCATTAGTGCACAGGCTAGACTATATAATTGGTGTACAGTTGAGTGGCATGCAGGTTTATCCTCATTTGAGGTTTCTGGGTAGACCCATAGGGCAACGTTTTTCTTCTAGAGGGCAGGCAGAGTGCAGCACTGTGTCATCGGAAATCCCAAAATGGAGGGCGTGTGGTCTAGGAGAGTGAGGACGGAAGTCTGAGAACACTAGCTATGCTTAGGTTTTGGGGTGAGGGCACAGCAGGTGCACTCTGAAGAGCTTAATCAAGATCTCATGCATCTGAAGTCAAGGCGAAGATCAGCCGTTGGCTCAGGTTGGAGTTTCTTTCCATGATCCGACTTCATGAAGATTGGGGGCATCATGTGACCTTGGAAGCTTTCCATGATATGAGTTGTGAGGTGGTCCATGAACAAGGACTCCTGTGGGACAGTCGAAACCTGTTGGATGGCTCAAGGATAAGGAACGACACACGAGCAGGGTTCTAAGGGTTCTAAGGATCTCAAAGGAGAGATGCCTGGAAACCAAAGCAATAGATCCGATAGGTGCCTATGGGCCTGTCCCTTCCTTTTTACCTCTGGGGACATCAGTCTACGGGTCTGAGTGCCGGTAGGTGCTCAGATGGGCCCAGATTGCCCCTGTTTGTCCTGGAAAGCCACAAATATTGGGATGGCCTCAGGGACTTTGGAGGTTTATCCTATTACTAGGGTTGTGGCCATTGGAATGGACTCATACAATTCCCTTGGAGAGGGCAAGCACAGTCGTCAGGTTTGGCTCCAGGGGCCTGAGCCTGTAGGGTGTGTAGGCCAGGGCTGTTTGGACAGTTGTCTGAAAACACAAACTCGGCTTATGTTTCGGGTCATAGGTATGGCAGGACTGTTCTACAGACCATGAGGAGAACTCTTCTGGATATGAAAAAAGGGCGAGTGTGAGGCTCTTGCTCAAGTTTTTGTCTCTGGATATGGTGTCACTCATGGTTGTGAAATTTCCGGGTGACTTCATGGGAAATGGACGAGTCTTACTCTCTGGGGGTTTGGCCCCGTCGAAAGAGTTTGGGGTCATTCTGTGGGATGGAAGAAGTCCGTTGTTCTGTTTGTTGTTGATTTGTTTTGTTTTGTTTTTCAACCTCAGGTGTCCCACCAAATGAGGGATTCCAGAGTAGAGCGCTGGGGATGGGCGACTGGACAACCAGAAATCTGGTTAAAAATTGGGGCCTAGGGACATGATAAGGCCATTAGGACATCTAATGGTCCAGCTACTGAGAGGACGTACTAGAGGACAGGACTCACGCTGAGGGTCACAATGCGTGTTTATGCCCCCGTCGCACTGAAGAATGGGCGGGGCCTTAGGGTGAATGCTGGTTTCCCCTACACTGAACTTTGGACAACATGCCAACCACAAGGTTTCTTGCCATGGGTAAGGAAGAGTTCTGATTTCTGCATCACAGTCACCCCTGGGCAGTGATTGGAGATAAGGTCTAGGTTCTGAAGCCTGAAAACTGAGGTAGGGAAGAGATGATGACATAAGGCCATGTCGGGTCTGATGAGCTCAGCGTGCGGTCAGCTGTCTGGGTGTTGGTCACGAGGTCCGGGCTGAGGTTGTCAGACAGTGCATTAGTGCCCAGGTTAGACTATATATTTGGGTGCATTCGAGTGCCGTGTAGGTTATTATCTGAAGAACTCTTCAGGATATGAAGAATGAGCGAGTCTGAGGCGCGTGCTCAGGCTTTTGTCTCTGGATTTTGTATCAGCGATGGCCGTGGAATGATGGGGACGCCTCATGGGACATGGACGAATCTTGCTCTCTGTGAATTTGGCCTGATCCCAATTGCTTTTCGTCAATCTGTGGGATGGGAGGACTCCTTTCAGGTTTGTTACCTCAGGTGTCCCACCCAAAGAGGAATTCCAAAGCAGAGCCCAGGGAAGAGTGAAGGGACAACCCGAAATATGGTTAAAAATTGGGGCCCAGGGGCATGGCAAGCCCAATATGCTGTCTCTCCATCCAGCCACTGAGAGGCCTTACCTGAGGACTGGGCTCATGCTGAGGGTCACAATGTGTGTTAGTGACCTATGTGGCCCGCAAGCATGGGCGGGGCCACATGGGCCACACTGGTTTCAACTACACTGAACTTTGGACAACATGCCAACAACAAGGTTTCTTGCCATGGGGAAAGTGTTCTGATTTTGCATCATTTTCAAACCCCGGGCCGTGATTGGAGATAAGGTCTAGGTTCTGAAGCCTGAAAACCGAGGTTGAGAAGAGATGACGACCTAAGGCATGGCGGGTCTGATGTGCTCAGTGTGAGGCCAGCTGTCTGGGTGGGGCTAGGAGGTCCAGGCTCAGGCTGTGTCAGAAAGGGCATAATTGCCCAGGTCAGCCTATATATTTGGGGTACAGCCTAATGGCGTGCAGGTTGATCCTCATTTGGGGTTTCTGGGTAGCCCCAGAGGGCAATGTTTTTCTTCTGGAGGGCAGGCAGAGTGCTGCATTGAAGTTCTGGATTGCCAAACTGGAGGGCTTGTGGGCCAGTAGTCTGAGGACGGAAGTCTGAGAAACCAAGCTAGGCCTAGATTTCTGGGTGAGGATATGGCAGGCACAATCTACAGACCTGAATCGAGTTCTCGTGCATCTGAAGTCAGGGCGAGGATCAGACGATTGCTCAGGTTCGACATTCTGTCCCCCATGGCCCCTTCTTGAAGGTGGGGTAGATCACGAGGCCATGGGTGTTTACCAACGATGGGAGTTGTGAGAAGCTCCCAACTGCAAAGATTCTTCAGCAGGACAATTGAGACCTGTTGTTTGGATCGAGGACAACGATTCCGAGCAGGGTTCTAAGGATGGATGGCTGGGTAACCACCTCGAAGTACAATTGTCTCCAAGCAACAAGTAAGGTCAGATCTGCTGGATCTGGGGGAGCAACCGAGGAGGCTGAGTTGAAATGGACTCTCCCGTGGATGTGTCCTAATATGATTTTGTGTCTACGGAGACCTTGGAATGAAGCGGTGCCACTGGGGCCCTGAAGGGTTCTCCTAAAGAGAGGCTTTCACACAGCTCCATCGTGAAAGTTTCCCATGTGTAGATGAGATTTGTTCTGATGGGTGAGTCAAGAAACAGCCATATGCTGTTATTGAAATCCAGGCCTCTGAGCAGATATGCCTAGAAACCAAAGCAATGGATCCGAAAGGTGCCTAGGGGCCTGTTCGTTCCTTTTTACCTCTGGGGCCATCAGTCTCTGGGTCTGAGTGCTGGTAGGTGCTCAGATGGGCCCAGATTGCCCCTGTTTGTCCTGGGATGCCACAAATATTGGGATGGCCTCAGGGACTTTGGAGGTTTATCCTCTTAGTAGGGTTGTGGCCATTGAA
Organism: Mustela putorius furo; assembly: GCF_011764305.1. Lineage (NCBI taxonomy): Eukaryota > Metazoa > Chordata > Mammalia > Carnivora > Mustelidae > Mustela > Mustela putorius. Next base: position 27,010 of record NW_025421877.1, on the reverse strand, counting down.
ATGGGCACATACAATTCCCTTGGAGGGGCAAGCACAGTCGTAAGGTTTGGCTCCAGGGGCCTGAGCCTGTAGGGTGTGTAGGCCAGGGCTGTTTGGACAGTTGTCTGAAAACACAAACTCGGCTTATGTTTCGGATCATAGGTATGGCGGGACTGATCTACAGACCATGAGGAGAACTCTTCGGGATATGAAAAAAGGTCGAGTGGTGAGGCTCTTGCTCAAGTTTTTGTCTCTGGATATCGTGTCACTCATGGTCGTGAAATTTCCGGGTGACTTCATGGGAAATGGACGAGTCTTACTCTCTGGGGGTTTGGCCCCATCCAAAGAGTTTGAGATCATTCTGGGGGATGGAAGAAGTCCGTTGTTCTGTTGTTCTTGATTTGTTTTGATTTGTTTTTCAACCTCAGGTGTCCCACCAAATGAGGGATTCCAGAGTAGAGCCCTGGGGATGGGCGACTGGACAACCAGAAATCTGGTTAAAAATTGGGGCCTAGGGACATGCCAAGCCCATTATGACATCTAATGGTGCAGCCACTGAGAGGACATACTAGAGGACAGGACTCACGCTGAGGGTCGCAATGCGTGTTTATGCCCTCGTCGCACTCAAGGTTGGGCGGGGCCTCAGGGTGAATGCTTGTTTCTCCTACACTGAACGTTGGACAACATGCCAACCACAAGGTTTCTTGCCATGGGTAAGGAAGAGTTCTGATTTCTGCATCACAGTCACCCCTGGGCAGTGATTGGAGATAAGGTCTAGGTTCTGAAGCCTGAAAACTGAGGTAGGGAAGAGATGATGACCTAAGGCCATGGCGGGTCTGATGTGCTCAGTGTGCGGTCAGCTGTCTGGGTGTTGGTCACAAGGTCCGGGCTCAGGTTGTCAGACAGTGCATTAGTGCCCAGGTTAGACTATATATTTTGGGTGCATTCCAGTGCCGTGTAGGTTCTTATCTGAAGAACTCTTCAGGTATGAAGAATGAGCGAGTCTGAGGCGCGTGCTCAGGCTTTTGTCTCTGGATTTTGTATCAGCGATGGCCGTGGAATATTGGGGAGGCCTCATGGGCCATGGACGAATCTTGCTCTCTGTGGATTTGGCCCGATACCAATTGTTATTGGTCAATCTGTGGGATGGGAGGACACCTTTTAGGTTTGTTACCTCAGGTGTCCCACCAAAAGAAGAATTCCAAAGCAGAGCCCTGGGGAAGAGTGAAGGGACAACTCGAACTATGGATAAAAATTGGGGCCTAGGGGCATGGCAAGCCCAATATGCTGTCTCTCCATCCAGCCACTGGGTGGCCTTACCTGAGGACTGGGCTCAGGCTGAGGGTCACAATGTGTGTTTGTGACCAATGTGGCCCGCAAACATGGGGGGGGGCTCATGGGCCACACTGGTTTCAACTAAACTGAGCCTTGGACAACATGGCAAACACAAGGTTTCTTGCCATGGGGAAAGAGATCTGATTTCTGCATCATTTTCAAACCCGGGCCGTGTTTGGAGATAAGGTCTAGGTTCTGAAGCCTGAAAACCGAGGTTGAGAAGAGATGACATCCTAAGGCCATGTCGGGTCCGATGTGCTCAGTGTGCGGCCAGCTGTCTGGGTAGGGCCAGGAGGTCCAGGCTCAGGATGTGTTTGAAAGGGCATTAGTGCCAACGTCAGCCTATATATTTGGGGTACAGCAGAATGGCGTACAGGTTGATCCTCATTTGGGGTTTCTGGGTAGCCCGAGAGAGGGCAATGTTTTCTTCTGGAGGGCAGGCAGAGTGCTGCATTGTAGTTCTGGATTGCCAAACTGGAGGGCTTGTGGGCCAGTAGTCTGAGGACGGAAGTCTGAGAAACCAAGCTAGGCCTAGGTTTCTGGGTGAGGATATGGCAGGCACAATCTACAGACCAGAATCTAGATCTCCTGCATCTGAAGTCAGGACGAGGATCAGACGATCGCTCAGGTTGGACATTCTGTCCCTGATGGCCCCTTCTTGAAGGAGGGTGGATCACGAGGCCATGGGTGTTTACCCTACGATGGGAGTTGTGAGAAGCTCCCAACTGCAAAGATTCTTCTGCAGGACAATTGAGACCTGTTGTTTGGATCGAGGACAACGATTCCGAGCAGGTTTCTAAGGATGGATGGCTGGGTAGCCCACCTCGAATTCCAATTGTCTCCAAGCAACAAGACAGATTAGATCTGCTGGATTTGGGAGAGTAACCGAGGAGGCTGAGTTGAAATGGACTCTCCCGTGGATGTGTCCTAATATGATTATGTGTCTACGGACACCTGGAATGAAGCGGTGGCACTGGGGCCCTGAAGGGTTCTCCTAAAGAGAGGATTTCACACAGCTCCATCGTGCAAGTTTCCCATGTGTAGATGAGATTTGTTCTGATGGGTGAGTCAAGAAAAAACAGCCATATGCTGTTATTGAAATCCAGGCCTCTGAGGAGAGATGCCTGGAAACCAAAGCAATGGATCCGAAAGATGCTTAGTGGCCTGTTCCTTCCTTTTTACCTCTGGGGCCATCAGTCTCTGGGTCTGAGTACCGGTAGATGCTCAGATGGGCCCAGATTGCCCCTGTTAGTCCTGGGAAGCCACAAATATTGGGATACCCTCAGGGACTTTGGAGGTTTATCCTATTTGTAGGATTGTGGCCATTGGAATGGGCACATACAATTCCCTTGGAGAGGGCAAGCACAGTCGTCAGGTTTGGCTTCAGGGGCCTGAGCCTGTAGGGTGTGTAGGCCAGGGCTATTTGGAGAGTTGTCTGAAAACACAAACTCGGCTTTTGTTTCGGGTCATAGGTATGGCAGGACTGATCTACAGACTATGAGAACTCTTCGGGATATGAAAAAAGGGCGATTGTGAGGCTCTTGCTCAAGTTTTTGTCTGTGGATATCGTGTCACTCATGGTCGTGAAATTTCCGGTTGACTTCATGGGAAATGGACGAGTCTTACTCTCTGGGGGTTTGGCCTCGTCCAAAGAGTTTGGGGTCATTCTGTGGGATGGAAGAAGTCCGTTGTTCTGTTGTTGTTGATTTGTTTTGTTTTGTTTTTCAAACTCAGGTGTCCCACCAAATGTGGGATTCCAGAGTAGAACCCTGGGGAGGGGCGACTGGACAACCATAAATCTGGTTAAATATTGGGGCCTAGGGACATGTCAAGCCCATTATGACATCCTATGGTCCAGCCACTGAGAGGACTTACTAGAGGACAGGACTCACGCTGAGGGTCACAATGCGTGTTTATGCCCTCGTCGCACTCAAGGTTGGGCGGGGCCTCATGGTGAATGCTGGTTTCTCCTACACTGAACGTTGGACAACATGCCAACCACAAGGTTTCTTGCCATGGGTAAGGAAGAGTTCTGATTTCTGCATCACAGTCACCCCTTGGCAGTGATTGGAGATAAGGTCTAGGTTCTGAAGCCTGAAAAACTGAGGTAGGGAAGAGATGATGACCTAAGGCCATGGCGGGTCTGATGTGCTCAGTGTGCGGTCAACTGTCTGGGTGTTGGTCAGGAGGTCCGGGCTCAGGTTGTCAGACAGGGCATTAGTGCCCAGGTTAGACTATATATTTTGGGTGCATTCGAGTGCCGTGTAGGTTCTTATCTGAAGAACTCTTCAGGATATGAAGAATGAGCGAGTCTGAGGCGCGTGCTCAGGCTTTTGTCTCTGATTTTTATCAGCGATGGCCGTGGAAAGTTGGGGAGGCCTCATGGGCCATGGACGAATCTTGCTCTCTGTGGATTTGGCCCGATCCCAATTGTTTTTCGTCAATCTGTGGGATGGGAGGACCCCTTTCAGGTTTGTTACCTCAGGTGTCCCACCTAAAGAGGAATTCCAAAGCAGAGCCCTGGGGAAGAGTGAAGACACAACCCGAACTACGGTTAAAAATTGGGGCCTAGGGGCATGGCAAGCCCAATATGCTGTCTCTCCATCCAGCCACTGAGAGGCCTTACCTGAGGACTGGGCTCAGGCTGAGGGTCACAATGTGAGTTTTGTGACCAATGTGGCCCGCAAGCATGGGCCGGGCCTCATGGCCACACTGGTTTCAACTACACTGAAACTTGGACAACATGCCAAACCACAAGGTTTGTTGCCATGGGGAAAGAGTTTTGATTTCTGCATCATTTTCAAACCAGGGCCGTGATTGGAGATAAGGTCTAGGTTCTGAAGACTGAAAACCGAGGTTTGAGAAGAGATGAGGACCTAAGGCCATGGCGGGTCCGATCCGATGTGCTCAGTGGTTAGGCCAGCTGTCTGGGTGAGGCCAGGAGTTCCAGGCTCAGGCTGTGTCAGAAAGGGCATTAGTGCCAAGGTCAGCCTATATATTTGGGGTACAGCCAAATGGCGTGCAGGTTGATCCTCATTGGGGGTTTCTGGGTAGCCCCAGAGGGCAATGTTTTTCTTCTGGAGGGCAGGCAGAGTGCTGCATTGTAGTTCTGGATTGCCAAACTAGAGGGCTAGTGGGGCCGGTAGTCTGAGGACGGAAGTCTGAGAATCCAAGCTAGGCCTAAATTTCTGGGTGAGGATATGGCAGGCAAAATCCCACAGACCAACCTGAATCAAGATCTCGTGTGTCTGAAAGTCAGGGCGAGGATCAGACGATCGCTCAGGTTGGACATTCTGTCCCTGATGGCCCCTTCTATGAAAAGGGGGGTGGATCACGAGGCCATGGGGGTTTTCCCACGAGGGGAGTATGTGAGAAGCTCCCACTCCAAGGATTCTTCTGCAGGACAATTGAGACCTGTTTGTTGACTCCAAGGACAATGATTCCGAGCAGGGTTCTAAGGATGGAGTGCCAAGCTAGCCCAACCTCGCATTCCAATTGATCTCAAGCAACAAGACAGGTTAGATCTGCTGGATCTGGGGGAGCAACCGAGGAGGCTGAGATGAAATGGACTCTCCCGTGGATGTGTGTCCTAATATGATTTAGTGTCTATGGAGACCTTGGAATAAGCGGTGGCACTGGGGGCCTGTAGGGTTCTCCTAAACAGAGGCTTTGACACAGCTCCAACGTGCTAGTTTCCCATGTGTACCATGAGATTGTGTTCTGATGGGTGAGTGAAAGAAACAGCCATATGCTGGTATTGAAATCCAGGCCTCTGGGAGAAAATGCCTGGAAAACAAAAGCACTGGGATCTGATTAGTGGCTTAGGGGACTGTCGTTCCTTTTTACTTTCTGGGGACATCAGTCGAAGGGTCTGAGTGCAGGGTAGGTGCTCAGATGGGCTCAGATTGCCCCCTGTTTGTCCTGGGAAGTCAAAATATGGGGATGGCCCCTCAGGGACTTTGGAGGTTTATCCTATTAGGTTGGGTTTGGCCATTTGAATGGGCACATACAATTCCCTGGAGAGGGCAAGCACAGTCCTCAGGTTTGGGTCCAGGGGCCTGAGCCACTGTAGGGTGTGTAGGCCAGAGCTGTTTGGACGGACAGGGTTTCTCTCGCGTCCGTGTCTTGTTCTGAAGCCCCCCAAGGCACCCCGTTGGCGCTGGGGTGGGAGGGGGGAGGCGTGTCTGCGGGACCCCAGGGTTCCCCAGATGGAGAGGCAACCGACGGACAGGACCCCGGAAGCAGAAGGCTGGGAAGCAGGTTGAAATTTGGAGGCCCGGTGTTCCTGGTCGGCCCGGCCCTCATGGGCCAGCACCAGGGAGGGGAACCCCCGCAGGCCGAGGATTAGCAGGAGGCGTCGAGCCTCCACTGTAGCCTGCACTCAAGGGAGGGCTTCCTGATGAGGTGCTCTGCGCTCGGATGCGGCCAGGCGTTGCCGGCCCTGCGCGTTGGCGCCCGAAGATGCCCTTCAGACAGGTCCGTCATAAGATGGTATATTCCAGAACAGAACCCTGCGGCCAGATGCCTGAAAACTTAATCATTTGTTCCAATGAGGTCCAATGGCTTGTGAAGGTTCAATCTTCTGACTCAGGACCATTTGACGTGGCGGTCCATCTGATGTGTAGCTAATCAGGGTGTTTCATACTGTGCATTTGCATTCCAGACAGCCACCAAAATTGGAGTGGGCTCAGGGGCCTTGCAGGTTCTCTTAATCTGGAAGGTTTGGGGCAAACTGTGATAAGGCACAGTTTCCTTTGGGAATTCAGCCACAGTCCTTTGGTGCACCTTTGTGACCCCATCCAGGAGGGCATGTGAGCCATGGTTTTGGGAAATAAGTCTTCAAACACAAAAATTCAGTTTCGGAATAGTCGCTAGGTGATCACAGGCCAAATGCATAGACCTGGGGGTCAGCTCATCAGCAAACTGTAATTAGGATGACTAGAAGACAGTAGCACAGACTTTTCCATCTGGATGTGTGTCCAGAATGACCTCAGAATGTAGGGTGATTGGTCTCATGCATCCATGGGAGACTTTTTTGTCTCTAAGGATCCTGGTCGGCTCCCCTTAGCTTGGTGCTTTTTCGGGGAAAAAATAAGAGTGCTGTTTTCCATCTTAGAGGTTCCCCCAAACGGGATTTTAGATAGGGTTCTCTAAGTCTGGGCCGCCTGGAAAATCCCACCAAGGGTTAGAATTTGGGGTTAGGGGAGTACCAGGCCTGCAATGCAGGAACCTTGTGGTGGAACTGAGAGAGTTTGTTTGAAAGCATACTTGGGTGAGGTCACAATTGCTGTTTTTTGTGCCCTGGGGAGCCATCAGGAGGTTGGCCTGGTCACATTTGGCCATGTACCCTTGCTCCCCACTTGGAGAGTTTTGATAACCATTTCAACACCCAGTGTGTCCTTCCATGGAAAAGGACTAGAACTCTATAGTGTTTAGGTTCCCCCCCATTGGAAGGATTTCAGCCAAAATCTGGGGAAAGGTGTGCGAGAATACCAATTATGGGTAGAGGAGACAGACTTGGCCCTGGCCCAGTCCCACATGCTAGAATATGGGACCTGCACTCCCTGTGACTGACTCTAGGGTCGGGACAACAGGCTCCCTGTAAAAGACACAACACATAGAGTGGGAAGGGAAGTCTATAAATCGGGGTTCCCTCCAGGGCCAAGCAGACTGGATCCTAATGTGGGGATTCTGGGCAAGACTAACCAGGTACTTATTCCTATTAGGGAGACAATGAATGCTTGCATTGCGGCTCCAGAATTCAATATCAAGAGGCCTTGGGGAGCAGTAGGTGAGGATGGGAATTGTAGACAACAAGCTACTGTACAATTCAGTGCCAAGCAGAACGCAGTTCCAGTGTGAAAGCGTCCTTTTTTGATATATCCAGCACCTGAGTAAGGACGGATGTCAGATGTTTGCTCACACTACTGTTTTTTGTCTACAATGACCATAAATTGGAGGGTGGCATCAAGAGCCCTCATGGATGATTTTCCTCCTCTGAGACTTATGAGATGTCTCCAAACAGCAAGGTTTTCTTCTACTGGACAGGTGGAGTCTGGTTTGTTTTGCTCCACAGTACCCCCCATGTTTGGTTTAGCCAGAGCTCTCGGCATGGATGCCTGGAAAGCACACCTCCATTGACCATTGGAGCTGAGGAATATGGCAGTTTTTCGTTCTGATGACAACTGGGGCGAATACCCAAGGCCTTGAGTTTGACATGGAAATATCTTGCACATGGGGTCACAATGCTGGTTTGTTACCAGGGAGGATCTTACAATGCACTGTTGGCAAAGGGTACTTGCAGGATTTTTTCTACCCTGAGAGTTTGACCACATGTCCAAGAGCACGGTTTCCTTCTGGGGACAAGAGTTGTTCTGTTGTGTGGCTCAGGGAGCATTACATGTTGGAATATAACAGTCAGTATTGGAGGACACAGGCCTCTGGAAAACAGTGCCTAAAAATCTAAAACTGGGGTATCAATGAAGTCCTATAGTCATGGGCCAGGTTTTCAAACTTCTGAATCAGGCCCTTGGATTTGGAATGTCTGCCTGGAGGCAGTGGCATATTGTGTGTCAGAATGTGCATTTTGGGTCCAGAGCCTTCTTAGAAATTAGAGGTGGGCTCATAGGGGGTTTTACTGACTTGACTCCTAATCTTCAGTGTTTGGGCAAACCGTAAGGTCAGAGTTTTCCTTTGGGAGTGTGTAAGGACAGTCATCTGGTGTGGCACCATAGGCCCCATCCTGGGGGGGGCAATGTGGGCCAGCGCTTTGGGGAGAGATATCTGCAAAAACAAACTAGGGTTAGAGTGAGGGCCGATGGTGGGGATCACAGGTCCGATGTTCAGGCCCAGAGGGCAAGCTCATAGTGTACTGAAATTATAGGGTGTCATAGCGCAGGTTATTTTTTTGTTGTCGGGTGGGTGCCCGGGATGGTCGCGAAAAGGTAGGGGTGGCTTCATGAGTCCATGAAGAAAATTCTTCATCTCTGGGGATTCTGCCTCAGCTCCCAAGGAGTTGGTGTCTCGGTGGGAAGGGAAGACTGTTGTTTCACGTCTCAGAGGACACCCAAAATAGGGATTTCCAGAGACAGGTTCCTGGGTATGGGTGACTTGAAAACCTTAACAAGGTGAGGATTTGCCCTTAGGGTCCTGGAAGTCCCACTCTGTGGGCTCCTGATCATCAGCTACTGCGAGGGTTTGTTTGAAAGCAACAGCTCACGCGTGCCTGTTTGTATCCAGGGTAGTCTTCCATGTGGTGTGACCCGTGGTCCTCATGGGCCAGCAGCTGGTTGCCACACAGAGAGTTGGGAAGGAGGGAGTTAATCTTGTGTGTGGAGGCCTCCCCGCATAGGCATGGGGTTTGAGCTACGGTGTGGGGACAGAGGACCTGATATAACAGGTTGAGTAGAGATGTTGGTTTCAGGACAAAGGAAGTCACAACCTTCAGGAAATGGGGCCCATCTTCTGGGTGGTGTGACTGGCGGTCGTGGCTTCAGTCTGTGTCAAGTCAGGACCCTTGTGCCTCATTGAACCTAAGAACGGAAGTCTGAGAACACAAGGCTATGCTTAGGATTCTGGGTGAGGACATGGCAGGCACAATGGACAGAACTGAATCGAGATCTCGTTGCATCTGAAGTCAGGGCGAGGATCAGACGAACGCTCAGTTTGGACCTTTCTGTCCCTGATGCCACTCTTCATAAAGGGGGGGGGTTCACGATAGGCCATTGGGGGTGTTTTCCCAAGATGGGAGTTGTGAGAGCTCCAAACTGCAAAGATTCTTCTGCAGGGACAATTGAGACCTGTTTGTTGGTTGGAGCCAGGCCAACGATTCCGAGCAGCAGAGTTTTCTAAGGATGGATGGCTGGGTAAGCCCAACCTCGCATTCCCCCAATTGATTCCTAGCAACAAGGACATGTTAGATCTGTGTGGATCTGGGGAAGCAACCGAGGAGGCCTGAGTTGAAATGGACTCTCCCTGTGGATGGGTTCCCAATTGGTTTTGGGGTGTCCTAAGGTAGACCTTGGAATTGAAGCGGTGGCACTGGGGGTCGGAATGGATCTCCTAAGAGAGGGCTTTGACACAGCCCCCCGCCAACGTGCATCATTTCCCAATGTGTAGATGAGATTTGTTTGTATGGCCTGGGTAATCAAGAAACAGCCATATGATGCTGGTGGATGAATCCAGGACGCTGAGGAGAAAAGATGCCTGGAAAGCAAGGCAAGGATGAATCTGATAGGTGCCTAGGGTTCTGGTCGTTTTCCTTTTTGTACATCTGGGGAACATCAGTCTACGGGAATGAGTGCAGGTAGGTGCTCAGATGGCTCAGATTGCCAATGTTTTGTCATGGGAAAGCCACCAATCTTGAGATGGCCTCAGGGACTTTGGAGGTGTTACATCCTATTAGTAGGTTTGTAGCCATTGGAATGGGCACACCCCAACTTCCCTTGGAGAGAGGGCAAGTACAGTCCTCAGGTTTGTTGGCACCGGGAGGGGCCTGAGCATGTAGGTGTGTAGGCCAGACTGTTTGGGACATATGTCTGAATACACAAACACGGCTTATGTTTCGGTATCATAGTAATGGCAGGGTGACTGATCTACAGACCGTGGAGGAGAAACCCTTCGGGATATGAAAAAAGGGCGGTCAGTGTGAGGCCTCTTTACTCAAGTGTTTTTGTCTCTGGATTATCGTGTCAACTCATGGTCATGAAATTTCAGGGTTTGACTTCATGGGGAATGGACGAGTCCTACTCCTCTGGGGGTTTGGCCCCGTCCAAGGAGTTTGGGGTGTCATTCTGTGGGATGGAAAGAGTCCCCCGTTTTTTTTTTTGGTTTGTGTTTGTTTGTTTTTTTTAACCTCAGGTGTCCCACCAAATGAGCGATTCCAGAGTGCAGCGAATGGACAACCAGAAATCTGGTTAAATATTAGGGAATATAGACATGTCAAGCCCATTATGACATCTAATTGGTCCAGCCACTGAGAGGACTAACTAGAGGACAGGACTCACGCTAAGGGTCACAATGCGTGTTTATGCCCACGTCGCACACAAGAATGGGCGGGGCCTTCAGGGTAAAATGCTTGTTTCTCCTAAACTGAACATTGTAACAACATGCCAAACAGAAGGTAAGGTCTTTGCCATGGGTAAGGAGGAGTTCTGATTTTATGCATCACGTCACACCTGGGCAGTGTTGGAGATAAAGGTCTAGGTTCTGAAGCCTTGTTGAAGTCAGAGTGATGATTCAGACGATCACTCCGTTGGACCTTATGTCCCTGATGGCCCCCTTTAGAAGGGGGGGGATAATGTGGCCATGGGGGGGGTTCTCTCGACGATGGGGAGTTCTGAGAAGCTCCAAACTTCAAAGATTCTTTCTGCAGGACAATTTGAGACCTGTTGGTTTGGCTCCAGGCCAACGATTCCGAGCAGGGTTTTAAGGAAGGTTGGATGGCGGGTAGGCCACCTCACATTCCAATTGTCTCCTAGCAACAAGACAAGTTTAGATCTGCTGGATCTCGCGGAGCAACCGAATACGCTCAGTTGAAATGGACTCTCCTGTGGATGGGTCCTAATGTGTTTTTGTGTCTATGGAGACCTTGTAATGGGGCAGTGGCACACAGGCCCTGAAGGATTCTCCTAACTGGAGTTTTTTGAGACATCTTCAAAGGATAATTTTCCCATGTGGAGAAGAGATTTGTTCTGATTGCTGCCTCATGAAATCCCCATATGCTAATATTGGAAACCAGGCTCTGCTGAGAGAGATATACCTGTAACCGAAAGCATGAATCTGATTCAGGCCTAGGGGCCCTGTCTGATTCAATCTTCTTCTCTGGGGACATCCATCTACGCTGAGTAGAGGTAGATTGCTCAGCTGGTTTCAGATGACCCTTGTTTGTCCTGGGCGGCCTACATTTATTTGGGATGTCCTTGGGGACTCTGGAGGTTTTTTTTTCCTAATTTGTACGATTGTGGACAATGGAATGGGCAGAATTCCCCGTGGTATGGACAGGCACAGTCCCTGATGGTGTGGCTCCAGGGGCCCCAGCCTGAAGGGTCTGTGGGCCAGGAATGTGGGGACAGAAGTCTGAAAACACAAACTCGGCTTAGGTTTGGGAAGTAGGTATGGCAGGCCCGATCTACAGGACCGTGAGGAGAACTCTTCGGGATCGACAAAAAGAGCGAGTGTGGGAGGCGCTTGCTCAGACTTTTGTCTCTGGATTTGTTGTCAACGAGATGGCTGTGGAATCTCGGGGAGGCCTCATGGGCCATGGACGAGACTTCCTCTCTGTGAATTTGGTCCAATCCCAATTGTTTTGGGTCAATCTGAAGGATGGGAGGAGTCCTTTTAGTTTTTGTTACCTCAGGTGTCCCACCAAAAGAGGGGATTCCAAAGCAGAGCTCTGGGGAGGGATTGAATGGACAACCCGAACAATCCAATTGGGGGGTGAGGTCGAGAACCGAGCAGGTTGATCCTCATTTGGGGTTTATGGAGATCCCCATAGAGCAACGTTTTTTCTTCTGGAGGGCCCAGCATAGGGCTGCATTTTTGGTTCCAGAATTCCAAGTCTTGAGGACATGTTTGCCCAGGAGTGTGAGGAAGGAAGTCTGAAAACACAAGGTAGCACGAGGTTTGGGCCCACTGTTGCAGAGGCTGAATCGAGATCTCCTGCATCTGAGGTCAGGGCGAGTATCAGATGTTTGCCTCAAGCTGGAGTTTGTGTCCATGACTGCGCCCCTTCCTGAAGGGGGTGGGGGCGTCATGAGGCCAGGGGAGGTTTCCCTACGCTGGGAGTTGTGAGCTGCTCCAAACTTCAAAGTTTCCTTCTTCAGGACAGTCGAGTACTATTGGATGGTTCCAGGATGCCCCATACAGAAAGACTCGAGAGCAGGGGCCTAAGCAATGGATGCCGAGAAACGCCAACTCACCTTTCCCATTGCCTGGTCGAGACAAGGCACGCTCAATCTGTGGGCTCTTGGGTGAGCTAACCCAGAAGGCTGAGTTTAAATGGACTTTCCTGAGGATGAGTCATAATGTGGGTTGGTGGCCATGGAGACCTTGGAATGTGGCAGTAGCTAAGGGGACTCTGCAGGATTCTCCAACCCGAAGGGTTTGACACAACTCCAACAAGGAAGCTTTCCATGTGGAGATGAGAGGTGTTCTGTACTGTCTGCCTCAGGATAGCCCCATATGCTGGTCTTCGAACCCAGGCCTCTGAGGAGTGATACCTGGACACCAAAGCAAGAGTTCATAATAGGGCCTAGGGGCCTGTCTGGTTCAATCTTCTGTCTCTGCGGATATCAGTCTGTGTGGTCTGCATGGAGGTAGTAGTTTGCTCAGCTGGTGTCATAATGCCCCTGTTTGTCCAGTGCGGCTTTGCGGTAGTGGGATGTCCTTGGGGACCTTGAGGTTTCTACTATTTTGTAGAGTTGTGGCCAATGGAACGGGCAGTTTCTTAGGAGAGAGAGCAGGCACAGTTCTGTGGTGTGGCTCCAGAGACCCCCAGCCTGGAGGCGGTGTGGGGCCACGGCTGTGCAGACAGACATCCAAAAACCCAAACTCAGCTCAGGTTTTGGGGCCGAGGTTATGGCAGGCCTGATCTACAGTCCGTGAGGGGAGCTCCTCTGGATATGAAAGAAGGGTGAGAGGGAGGCAGTCGCTCAGTCTTTTGTCTCTGGATATTTTGTCCACAATGGCCGTTTAATGTAGGAGTTGCCTCATGGGTCGTAGAAGTCTCCCTCTCTGGTAGTTTGTCCAGCCCCCAAGAGTTTGGGGTCATTCTGTGGGAAGGGAAGAGTCCTGTTTTCTGCTTCATGTGTCCCCCCAGTAGAGGGATTCTGGAGCATAGCAGTGGGGTACTGACAACTGGAATACTCGCTCTCTGGTTAAGCCTGGGGGCCTATGGATATGACAAGCCCCATATGCAGGATCTTGGGTCCAGCCACTGAGAGGCGTTACTTTAATACGGGACTCACGCTACAGGTCACAATGCATGTCTGTGCCCTAGGCGGCCCTCAAGCACTGGCGTGGCCTTTCCGACAATGCAGGTTTTTCCCACATTGAACGTTGGACAACATGCCAACCACAAGGTTTCTTCTGGCCATGGGGAAGGAGGAATTCTAATTTCTGCATCACGTTCACCCCTGGGGCAGTGATTGGAGATAAGGTCTAGGTTCTGAAGCCTGAAAACCGAGGTTGGGAAGAGATGACGAACTACAGCCATAGCGGGTCCCTTGTGTCCAGGTTGGAGCCAGCTGTCTAGGTGTCGTTTGGGATGTCTTGTCTCAGGCTGTGCCAGACAGGGCATTCGTATTCAGGGTAGGCTGTATAATTGCTTTACAGTCGAGTGGCATGCATTAGATAATCATTTGGGGTTTCTTATTAGCAGCATAGGGCAAAGTTTTTCTTCTGGAGGGCAGGCAGAGTGCTGCATTGTGGCTTCGGAATTCCCAAACTGGAGGGCTTGTGGGGCCAGGAGAGTGAGGACGGAAGTCTGAGAACACAAGCTAGGCTTAGGTTTCGGGGAATGGACATGGCAGGCACACTCTGCAGAGCTGAATTGAGATCTCATGAGTCTGAAGTCAGGTCGAGGATCAGACTTTGGCTCAGGTTGGAGTTTCTGTCCATGTTGGCCCCTTCATGAAGGGGGGGGGGCATTATGAGGGCCATGGGGGTTTTCCCACTATTAGAGTTGTGAGATGCTCCAAACCGCAAGGATTCCTTCTGTGGGACAATTAAGATTTGTTGGATGGCTCCAGGACGTCTCATAAGGTATTTTTCCAGAACAGGGTTCTAAGTATGGATGCCTGGGCAGACAGCCTCAATTCCAATTGTCTCCTAGCAACAAGAAACGTTTGATCTGCTGGCTTGGGGTAGCATCAGAGGGGGCTGAGTTGGAATGGACTTTCTGAGGATGGTCTTTAAATGAGTTGAAATGGACTTTCTGAGGATGGTCTTAATGTTGGTTTGAGTCCATTGAGACCTTGGTATGGGGCAGTGGCACCAGGGCCCTGAAGGATTCTCCTAACCAGAGGTTTAACAAAGCTCCAATGAGCAAGTTTTTCCATGGGGAGACGAGATTTGTTCTTTATTGGTGCCTCAGGAAACCACCATTTGCTGGTATTGGAAATGAGGCCTCTGAGGAGAGATGCCTGGAAACCAAAGCAATGGATCTGATTAGGGGCCTAGGGGCCTGTCCGGTTCAATATTCTTCTCTGGGGACATCTTTTGTCTGAGTGGAGGTAGTTGCTCAGCTGGTTTGAGATCACACCTGTTTGTCCTGGGCGGCCTACCACTATTGGGATGGCCTCGGTAACTTTGGAGGTTTTTCCCTAATTTGCAAGGTTGTGGCCAATGGAATGGGAAGAATTCTCTTGAAAGGGAAGCACAGTCCTGAGGTGTGGCTCCAGGGACCCCAAGTGTGGAGCGTGTGTGGTCCAGGGCTATTTGGACAAAAGTCTGAAAAACACAAACTCCACTTAGGTTTGGGTCTGTAGGTATGGCCGGCCCGATATATAGACCGTGAGGAGAACTCTTCGGGATATGAACAAAGGGCGAAAGTGAGGTGCTTGCTCATGCTTATTTTTTTCTGGATATGTGGTCACCGATTGCCATGGAATGTCCGGGTGTCCTCATGGGCCATCGATGAGGCTCCCTTTCTGGGGATTTTGACCCAATCCCAAGAGTTTGGGGTCATTCTGTGGGAAGGGAGGGGGGCCTTTCTGTTTTTTTTTTTTTTTTTTTTTTTTTTTTTTTTACCTCAGGTGGACCACCAAAAGAGGGATTCCACAGCAGAGTCCTGGGGAGGGGCGACTGGACAACCAGAACTCTGGTTAACATTGGGGACCCTAAGAACATGGCAAGCCCCCATATGTGGGCTCTTGGTCCAGACACTGAGAGAGGCCTTTCCTTGAGCATAGGGCTCACATTGAGTTTTCACAATGTGTTTTTTTGTGCCCAAGGAGCCCCTCAAGTCAGGGCGTGGCCTAATGTACCATGCTGGTTTCTCCTACACTGAACGTTTGCACATATGGCAACCACAAGTTTTCTGGGCCATGGGGAAGAAGGAGTTCTAATTTCTGCAACACTTTCACTCCTGGGACTGTGATTGGATTTAAGGTCTAGGTTCTGAAGCCTGAAAAACTGAGGTTGGGAAGAGATGAAGACCTAAGGCCATGGTGTGACTGATGTGCTCAGTGTTCGGCCAGCTGTTGAGTGTGGGTTGGGAGGTGCAGGTGCTCAGGCTGTGGCAGACAGGGAATTAGTGCCCAGGCTAGGACTGTATCATTGGGGTGCAGTCGAGTTTTCGTGCAGGTTGGTACTCATTTGTGGTTACTGGGTAGCCCCAGAGGGGGCAAACGTTTTTTCTTCTGGAAGGAAAGGAAGACACACAGTGCCACATAGTGGCTCCAGAATTCCCAAAACTGGAAGGCTTGTGGGCCAGGAGTGTGAGGAAAAAAAAAAATTCTGAGAAACACAAGCCAGACTTAGATTTCGGGGTGAGGGGATGACGGCAGGAAACACCCTCTGCAGAGATGATTCGAGATCCCGTGTACCTGAAGACAGAGCTAGGATCAGACGTTGGCTCAGGTTGGAGTTTCTGTCCATGACGGGCCCCTTCATGAAGGGGAGGGTGTGTCACGAGGCCATGGAGTTTGAGGTTTTCCCACGATGGGAAATTGTGAGATGCTCCAAACCGCAATGATTCCTTCCGTGGGGACAGTCGAGACCCTGCTGGATGGCTCCAGGACATCCCATAAGGAAGTTATCCAGAGCAGGGTTCTAAGGATGGATTGGATGCCTGGGCAGCCTGCCTCCCATTCCAGGTGTCTCAATTAGCGCCAAGGCAAGTTCGATCTGCTGGCTGGGATCTAGGGGAGTAACCGAGGCGGGTTGTGTTGAAATGGGTGAGTTGAGGATGGGTCATAATGTGTGCATTTGTGTCCATGGGAGACCTTGGAATGGGGGCTTGATCCGGGGCCTTGAGGGGATGTTCATAAACCGGGAGGTTTTGATGGAGCTCTAAAGAGTACGTTTTCCTATGTAGAGAAGAGAATTTGTTTTTGATGAGTGCCTAAGGAATCTCCCATATGCTGGTATTGGAAACCAGGCCTCTGAGGAGAGATGCCTGGAAACAAAAGCAATGGATATGATTAGGGCCTAGGTGCCTGTCCCAGTTCAATCTTATTCTGGGGATATCTGTCTATGGGTGCTGAGGGGAGGTAGTTTCCTAACTTGTGAAAGATCGCCCCTGTTTGTCCTGGGCAGCCAACACTATTGGGGAATGGCCTCGGGGAGTTTGGAGGTTTCTCCTAATCTATAGGGTTGTGGCCAATGGAAATGGGCAAGAATTCCCCTGGAGAGGGAAGGCACAGTTCTCAGGTGGGGCTCCAGGGCCCCAGCTTGGATGGTGTGTGGGCCAGGACCTGTGGGGACAGAAGTCTGAAAACACAAACTCAGCTTAGGTTTGGGGATGTATGTATGAAGGCCCGATCTACAGACCGTGAGAATTTTCTTTCGGCTATGAAAAAAGGGCGAGAGTAATGTGGGCGTTTGCTCAGGCTTTTGTCTCTGGATTTGTGTGGCCTATGGTGGCCGTGGAATGTCGGGGTGTCCTCAAGGGCCATGGACAAGTCCTTTCTCTGGTGATTTGGCCCTGATCCCAAGTGTTGGGATCATTCTGTGGGATGGGAAGAGTCCTTTCTGTATTTTTTTTTTTTTTTTTTACCTCAGGTGTCCCACCAAAGAGGGATTTCAGAGCAGTGCCCTGAGTAGGGGTGACTAGACATCTCTAAACTCTGGTTGAGAGTTTGGGGGACTAGGGGCTTGGCAAGCCCCATATGTGGGCTGTTTGTTTCAGTCACTAAGAGGCTTTACATGAGGATAGGGGCTCACGCTGAGGGTCACAATGTGTGTTTGTGCCAAATTGTAGCCCTCAGGGATAGGTGGGCCTCATAGTCCATGCTGGATTTCTCCCTACAATGAACGTTGGACAACATGCCAACCACAAGGTTTCTTGCCATGGCGAAGGAGAAGTGTTCTGATTCTTGTATCACGTTCACACTCCTGAGCAGTGAGTGGAGATAAGGTCTAGGTTCTGAAGGTGAAAACTGAGGTTGGGTAGAGATGATGGCCGAAAGCCATTGTGGGTTTGATATGCTCAGTGTACGGCCAGCTGTCTGGGTGTTGGACTGGAGGTCTGCCTTCAGGCTGTGTCAGACAGGGCTTTAGTGCACAGGCTAGATTGTATAATTGGGGTATGGGTCGAGTGGCATGCAGGTTGTTACTCATTTGGCGTTTCTGGTTAGCCCCTATAGGGCAACATTTTTCTTCTGGAGGGCAGGCAGAGTGCTGCATTGTGTCTCCAGAATTGCCAAACTGGAGGGGTGTGGCCAGGATTGTGAAGACGGAAGTCTGAGAACACAAGTTAGGCTTCGGTTTCGGGGCGAGGGCACAGCAGGCACACTCTCAAGTGCTGAATCGAGATCTCGTGCTTCTGAATTCAGGGCGCGCGGGATCAGACTTTGGCTTAGGATGGAGTTTTTTGTCCATGATGGCCCATGATGGCCATTATGAAGGTGTGGGGCATCATGAGGAAATGGAGGTTTTCTCACAGTGGGATTGTGTGATGCTTCAAACCACAAGGATTCATTCTGCGAGACAGTCAAGACAGGTTGGTTGGATTCAAGACGTCCCATAAAGAAATTCTCCAGAGCAGGGTTTTCTAAGGATGGATGCCTGGGCAGCCCACCTCGCATTCCAACTGTCTCCTAGTGACAAGGCAGGTTTGATCTGCTGGCTCTGGGTGAGCAGCCGAGGGGGATGATTTGAAATGGACTCTCCTGAGGATGGATCATAATGTAAGTTTTTTGTGTCCTTGGAGACCTTGGAATTGGGCCATGGTGCCAGCGCCCTGAAGGATCCTCCTAACCTGAGGTATTGACACAGCTCCAAAGAGCAAGTTTCTCATGTGGAGATGAGATCTGTTCTGATTGTTTTCCTTAGGAAAACCCCATATTCTGATATTGGAAACCAGGCCTCTGAGGAGAGATACATAGAAACCAAAGCAATGGATCAGAAGTTGGCTCAGGTTGGAGTTTCTGTCCATGATGGCCCCTTTATAAAGGGGAGCATCTCATGAGGCCATGTAGGTTTTCCCACGATAGGAGTTGTGAGATGCTCCAATCTGCAAGGATTCCTTCTGCAGGACAGTCAAGACCTGTTGGAAGGCTCCCAGGACATCCCATATGGAACGGCGCCAGAGCAGGATTCCAACGATGGATGCCTAGAGAGTCTGCTTTGCATTCCAGTTGTCTCCTAGCGACAAGGCAGGTTTGATATTCTGGCTCTGGGGGAGTAATCAACGGGGCTGAGTTGAAATGTACTCTCCTGCCGCCGAATGGTCATAATGCGGGGTTTGTGTCCATGGAGACCTTGGAATAGGGCGGGGCGGCTCCGGTTTACCTGAAGGTTTCTCCTAACTGGAGGTTTTTACAGAGCTCCAAAGGATAAGTTTCCCATGTGGAGACAAGATTTGTTCTGATTGGTATCTCTGGAATCCCCCATATGCTGGTATTGGAAAAACAGGCCTCTGAGGAGAGATGCTTAGAAACAAAAAGCAATGGAACCCAATTACGTTCTAGGGGGCCTGTCCAGTTTAATACCTTTCTCTTGGGATATCTGTCTACGGGTGAGTTGAGGTCGTTGCTCAGCTTGTGACAGATCACCCCCTCTTTGTACTGGGCGGCCTACACTATTGGAATGGCCTCTGGGACTTTGGAGGTTTCTCCTAATCTGTAGGGTTGTGGCCAATGGAATGGGAAGAATTTCCTTGGAGAGGGCAGGCACAGTCCTGAGGTGTGGCTCCAGGGGCCTCAGCCTGGAGGGTGTGTGGGACAGGGATGTCAGGATAGAAGTCTGAAAAACACGGTTTTGGGGACGTAGGTATGGCAGGCCCGATCTACAGACTATGAGGAGAATTTTTTGGGCTATGACCTAAGGGTGAGGCTTATGTCTCTGGATTTTGTGTCAATAGTGGCCGTGGAATGTCGGGCTGGGCCTCATGGGCCATGGCCATGGAGGAGTCTCTCTCTCTGGGGATGGCCTGATCCCAAGTGATTGGGGTCATTCTGTGGGTGGGAGGAATCCTTTCTGTGTTTACTTACCTCAAATGTCCCACCAAAGAGGGATTCCAGAGCAGAGCCCTGAGTAGGGGTGACTAGATGTCTCTACCTCTGGTTAAGATTGGGTGACTTGGGCACTGGCATGGCAGGCCCCATATGGTGGGCTCATGGTCCAGCCACTGAGAGGCTTTACTTGAGGACAGGGCTCAAACTGAGGGTCCCAATGTGTGTTTGTGCCCACCACCGCAGCTCTTAAGCATGGGCAGGGCCTCAGGGACCCTACACTACCCTCAGGGGCCCCTACTACTACTCCTGTAGGCCCTACAGGGGTCCTACACTGAAACTTTGGATAAGATGCCAACCACAAGATTCTGGCGAGAGGGAAGGAGGAGTTATGATTTCTGCATCACGTTCACCCATGGGAAATGAGTAGAGATAAGGTCTAGGTTTTCTGTAGCCTGAAAACCCAGGTTGGAAAGAGATGGCAACCTAAGGCCATGGCGGTTTCAGATGTTCTCAGTGTACGGCAAGCTGTCTGGGTGTCGGTTTGGGAATTCAGGCCTCAGGTTGTGTCAGACAGGGCATTAGTGCAACAGGCTAGACTATATAATTGGTGTACAGTTGAGTGGCATGCAGGTTTATCCTCATTTGAGGTTTCTGTGGGTAGACCCATAGGGCAAACGTTTTTTCTTCTAGAGGGGCAGGCAGAGTGCAGCACTGTGTCATCGGAAATCCCAAAAATGGAGGGCGTGTGGTCCAGGAGAGTGAGGACGGAAAGTCTGAGAACACTAGCTATGCTTAGGTTTTGGGGGGTGAGGGCACAGCAGGTGCACTCTGAAGAGCTTAATCAAGATCTCGTGCATCTGAAGTCAAGGCGAAGATCAGCCGTTGGCTCAGGTTGGAGTTTCTTTCCATGATCCGGCCCGACTTCATGAAGATTGGGGGGCATCATGTGACCTTGGAAGCTTTCCATATGATATGAGTTGTGAGGTGGTCCATGAACAAGGACTCCTGTGGGACAGTCGACACCTGTTGGATGGCTCAAGGATGGTCCCATAAAGGAACGACGCAAGAGAGCAGGGTTCTAAGGGTTCTAAGGATCTCTAAGGAGAGATGCCTGGAAACCAAAGCAATAGAAATCCGATAGGTGCCTATGGGCCACTGTTCGTTCCTTTTTACCTCTGGGGACCATCAGTCTACGGGTCTCTGAGTGCCATGGTTAGGAGCTAGATGGGCCCAGATTGCCCCCTGTTTGTCCTGGGAAGCCACAAATATATGGGATGGCCTCAGGGACTTTGGAGGTTTATCCTATTAAGTAGGGTTGTGGCCATTGGAATGGGACACATACAATTCCCTTGGAGAGGCAAAGCACAGTCGTTCAGGTTTGGCTCCAGGGGCCTGAGCCTGTAGGGTGTGTAGGCCAGGGCTGTTTGGACAGTTGTCTGAAAAACACAAACTCGGCTTATGTTTCGGGTCATAGGTATGGCAGGACTGATTCTACAGACCATGAGGAGAACACTTCTTCAGGATATGAAAAAAAGGGCGCAGTGTGTGTGAGGCTCTTGCTCAAGTTTTTGTCCTTTCTGGATATCGTGTCACTCATGCGTCGTGAAATTTCCGGGTGACTTCATGGGAAATGGGACGAGTCTTACTCTCTGGGGGTTTGGCCCCGTCCAAAGAGTTTGGGGTCATTCTGTGGGATGGAAGAAGTCCGTTGTTCTGTTGTTGTTGATTTGTTTTGTTTTGTTTTTCAACCACAGGTTTGTCACCACCCAAATGTTAGGGATTCCAGAGTAGAGCCCTGGGAGAGGGGACGATGGACAAATCCAAGAAATCTGGTTAAAAATTGGGGCCTAGGGGACATGTCAAGCCCATTATGATACATCTTATGTCCAGCCCACTGAGAGGACGTACCATAGAGACAGGACTCACGCTGAGGGTCACAATGCTGTTTGTTTATGCCCTCGTCGCACTCAAGAATGGGCGGGGGCCTCAGGGTGAATGCTGGTTTCTCCTACACTGAACGTTGGACAACATGCCAACCACAAGGTTTCTTGAGCCATGAGTAAGGAAGAGTTCTACTGGATTTCTGCATCACAGTCACCCCTGGGCAGTGATTGGAGATAAGGTCTAGGTTCTGAAGCCTGAAAACTGAGGGGGTAGGGAAAGGAATGACCGGAGAGATGATGACCTAAGGGCCATGGGCGGGTCTGATGTGCTCAGTGTGCAGTCAGCTTGAGTCTGGGTGTGGTCAGAGGTCCGGGCTCAGGTGTCAGACAGTGCATTAGTGCCCAGGTTAGGACTATATATTTTGGGGTGCATGCCGAGTGCCGTGTAGGTTTCTTATCTGAAGAAACTCTTCAGGATATGAAGAAGAAGCGAGTCTGAGGCGCGTGCTCAGGCTTTTGTCTCTGGATTTTGTATCAGCGATGGCCGTGGAATGTTGGGGAGATGGCCTCATGGGCCATGGACGAATCTTGCTCTCTGTGGATTTGGGCCCGATCCCAATTTGTTTTTCGTCAATCTGTGGGAGGGGAGGGACTCCATTTCAGGTTTGGTTACCTTCAGGTGTCCCACCAAAAGAGGAATTCCACATATGCAGAGCCCTGGGGGCGAGAGTGAACTTCCGAAACAACCCGATAAATACGGTTAAAAACCTCTGGGGTCCTAGGGGCATGGCAAGCCCATATGCTGTCTCTCCATCCAGCCACTGAGAGGCCTTACTGAGGGTGACAGGGCTCAGGCTGAGGGTCACAATGGTGTTGTTTGGGGACCCAATGTGGCCCCAGGCAGTGGCAGGCGGGGCCTCATGGGCCACACTGGTTTCCAACTACAACTACACGGAACGCTTGGACAACATGCCCAACACAAGGTTTTCTTGCAATTGGGAAAGAGTTTTGATTTCTGCATCATTTTCAAACCCGGGCCGTGATTGGGAGATAAGGTCTAGGTCTGAAGCCTGAAAAACCGAGGTGAGAAGGAGATGACGAGCTAAGGGCATGGTGGGTCTGATGGTGATCAATGTGGCGGCCAGTGTATGGGCGGGGCAGGGAGGACCAGGTCTCAGGCTGTGTCAGAAAGCGGCATTAGTGCCCCGTTCAGTCATATATATTTGGGGTGGTACACGCCGAATGCCGTGCATGGTTGATCCTCATTTGGCGGTTTCTGGCGTAGTCCCCAGAGCGGGGACATATTTTTTCTCTGGAGGGCAGGCAGAGTGTCGCTTGTTGTATTCGTATTGCCAAACCGGGAGGGGTGCCAACGCGTCTCACCGGGAGCTGTGAGCCAGTAGTCTGAGGACGGAAGTATGAGAACCCAAAGCTAGGCCTAGGTTGCTGGGTGACGACCGGCAGGCAAATCTACAGACCCAGAATCGAGATCTTCGTGCATCTGAAGTAGGGCGCGAAGGATCAGAACGAATCGCTCAGGTTGGCTAATTCTGTCCCTGATGCCCCTTCTTGAAACGGGGGGTGGATCACGAGGCCATGGGTGGTTTTTCCCAAGATGGAGTTTGTGTGAACAAGCTCCCAAACTGCAAAGATTCTTCTGCAGGACAATTGAGACCTGTTGGTTGGGCTCCAATGGACAACGATTCTGAGCAGGTGTTCTAAGGATGGACTGGCTGGTAGGCTCACCTCGCATTCAAAACATGTCTCCACCGCAACAAGACAGTTTAGATCTGCTGGATCTGGGTGGGCGCAACCCAGGAGGCTGAGTTGAAATGGACTCTCCTATGGATGTATCCTAATATGATTTTGTGTCTATGGGAGGACCTTTGAATGAAGCGGTGGCACTGGGGGCCCTGGAAGGGTTCCTCCTAAAGAGCTGGCTTTCACACAGCTTCCTTGTTCGTGCAAGTTTTCCATGTGTAGATGAGAATTTGTTCTGATGGTGAGTCAAGAAACAGCCATATTGCTGTTAGGATTGAAGAAGAAGCCAGGGAGAGGAAAAAATCTGAGGAGTAGAGATGCCTGGAAAAACAAAGCAAATGGATCGATAGGTGCCTCGGGGCTGGTGGTGTACTCATTTTTTCATCTGGGCACATCAGTATGCGGTTCCATGATGCAGGTAGGTCAGGTAGGTGCACACATGGGACCAGACTTGCCCCCTGTTTGTCCTAGGGAAGCCCACAAACTATTCTGAGATGCCTCAGGGGCTTTGGAGGTTTATCCTCTTAGTGAGGGTTTTACACCTGGACCATTGGAATGAGCACACTACATTCCCGTTGGAGGAGGGCAAAAAAAAAGCACAGTCGTTCAGGTTTTG
Source organism: Mustela putorius furo (assembly GCF_011764305.1). Classification (NCBI taxonomy): domain Eukaryota; kingdom Metazoa; phylum Chordata; class Mammalia; order Carnivora; family Mustelidae; genus Mustela; species Mustela putorius. The sequence continues at coordinate 3,317 of NW_025421877.1, read as the reverse complement.
TGGATGCAGGGGCCCTGAGCCTGGAGGGTGTGTGAGGCCAGGGTTGTTTGGGAGCAGTTGTATGAAAACACAGACAAACTGGTTTACAATTCGGTCATGGGTATTTATGGCAGGGACGAACATCCTACAGACCATGAGGTGAACTCTTCGGGATATGAAAAAGGGCGAGTGTGAGGCTCTTGTCTCCAAGTTTTGTCTCTGGTATATCGTGTCACTCATTGGTCGTGAAATTTCCGGGTGACTTCATGGAAAATGGACGAGTCTTACTCTCTGGGGTTTGGCCCCAGTCCAACAGAGTTTGGGGTCATTCTGTGGGATGGAAGAAAGTCCGTTTGTTCTGTTGTTGTGATTGATTTGTTTTGTTTTGTTTTTCACCTCAGGTGTCCCCAACAAATGAGGGACTTCCAGAGTAGAGAGCCCTGGGGAGAAGGGCGACTGGACAACAAGCCAGAAATCTGGTTACAGAAAAAATTGGGGGGGCTTGGGAGGCACATGTCAAGCCCATTATGACATTCTAATGGTCCAGCCACTGAGAGGGACTTTAGTACTAGGAGGACAGGACTCACGCTGAGGGTCACAATGCGTGTTTAATGCCCTCGTCGTCGCACTCAAAGAATCATGGGCGGGGCCTCAGGGTGAATGCTGGTTTCTTCTCCTACCACTGAACGTTGGACAACATGCCAACCACAAGGTTTTCTTGCCATGGGTAAGAAAGAGTTCTGATTTCTGCATCACAGTCACCCTGGGCAGTGATTGGAGATTAAGGTCTAGGTTTTGATGCCTGAAAACTGAGGTAGGGAATAGATGATGACCTACAGGCCATGGCGGTTCTGATGAGCTCAGGTGTGCGGTCAGCTGTTCTGGGTGTTGGTCACGACGAGGTCCGGGCTCAGTGTTGTCAGACAGTTGCATTAGGTGCCCAGGTTAGACTATATATTTTGGGTGCATTCGAGTGCCGTGTAGGTTTCTGCTTATCTGAAGAACTCTTCAGGATATGAAGAATGAGCGAGTCTGAGGCGCGTCGTGCTCAGGCCTTTTGTCTCTGGATTTGTATCAGTCAATCAGCCGATGGCCGTGGAATGTGGGGGAGGCCTCATGGGCCATGGACGAATCTTGCTCTCTGTGGACTTTGGCCCGATCCCAATTGTTTTTCGTCAATCTGTTGGGATTGGGAGGACTCCTTTCAGGTTTTGTTACCTCAGGTGTCCCACCAAAAGAGGAATTCCAAAGCAGAGCCCCGGGGAAGAGTGAAGGGACAACCCGAACTATGGTTAAAAAAATTGGGGCCTAGGGGCATGGCCAAAGCCCAATATGCTGTCTCTCCAATCCAGCCACTGAGAGGCCTTACCTGAGGAATGGGCTCAGGCTGAGTGCACAATGTGTGTTTGTGACCAATGTGGCCCGCAAGCATGGGCGGGGGCCTCATGGGCCACACTGGGTTTTCAACTACACTGAACCTTGGACAACATGCCAACCACAAGGTTTCTTGCCATGGGGAAAGAGTTCTGATTTCTGCATCATTTTTTTCAAACCCGGGCCGTGATTGGAGATAAGGTCTAGGTTCTGAAGCCTGAAAACCGAGGTTGAGAGAGAGATGACGACCTAAGGCCATGGCGGGTCTGATGTGCTCAGTGGTGGCGGCCAGCTGTCTGTGGTGGGGCCAGGGAGGTCCAGGCTCAGGAGCTGTGTCAGAAAGGGCATTAGTGCCCAGGTCAGCCTATATATTTGGGGGCACAGCCGAATGGCCTGTCAGGTTGATCCTCATTGGGGGTTTCTGGGTAGCCCCAGAGGGCAATGTTTTTCTTCTGGAGGGGCAGGCAGAGTGCTGCATTGGTAGTTTCTGGATTGCCAAACTGGAGGGCTTGTGGGCCAGTAGTCTGAGGACGGAAGTCTGAGAAAACCAAGCTAGGCCTAGGTTTCTGGGTGAGGATATGGCAGGCACAATCTAACATGACCTGAATCGAGATCTCGTGCATCTGAAGTCAGGGCCGAGGATCAGACGATCGCTCAGGTGTGGACATTCTGTCCCTGAGGCCCCTTCCTTGAAGGGGGGTGTGGATCACGAGGCCATGGGGTTTTTCCCACGATGGGAGTGGTGAGAAGCTCCCAACTGCAAAGATTCTTCTGCAGGACAATTGAGACCTGTTGGTTGGCTCCAGGACACCGATTCCGAGCAGGGGTTCTACTAGAGGGATTGCTGGGTAAGCCACACCTCGCATTCCAATTGTCTCCAAGCAACAAGACAGAGGTTTAGATCTGCTTGGATCTGGGTGAGCAACCGAGTTAGGCTGCTATTGAAATGGACTCCTCCCGTCGATGTGTCCCCATAGAATGGCTGTCTATGGAAGCCTTGGAATGAAAGCGGTTGGCAACGGGGCCCTGGAAGTGTCCTCATAATGTGAATGCTTTCACATAGCTCTTCGTCGCAAGTATTGCCATATGGTACGATGAGCATTGGTTGCGGATGGGTGAAGTCAAGAAAAAACAGACATATGCTTTTATTGAAATCAGGCCTCTGAGGAGAGATGATGAAGGACAAACAAGGATCTGATAGGTTCCTAGGGGCAGTTCATTCCTTTTTACCGTTGGGGACATAAGTCTAAGGGTTCTTGAGTGCCGGTAGGTGCTAGAAGGGCAAGATTGCCCAGTTGGTCCTGTGGATGCCAAAATATTGGGATGGCCTCAGGGATTTGGATGGTAGATCCTTAGTAGGGTAGTGCCATTTGAATGGGCAATACAATTCCCTTGGAGCGGGGACGCTAGTTGTAGGTTTGGCTGCAGTCGGCCTGAGCCTGTAGGTGTGTAGGCCAGAGCTGTTTGGACAGGTTTCTCTCGCTCCGTGTCTTGTCTGAAGCACCCAAAGGCACCAAGCATGCTGGGGTGGAGGGGGAGGCGGTCTCATGGATCAGGGTTCCCTTAGATGGAGGCACCGACGGACAGGACCCCCGAAGCAGAAGGCTGGGAAGCAGGTGAAATTGGATCCGGTGTTCCTGGTCGGCCCGGCCTCATGGGCCAGGCACTAGGAGGGAACCCCGAGGCCGAGGATTAGCAGGAGGCGCCGGCTCACTGTAGCCTGCCTCAGGAGGGCTTCCGATGAGGTGCATACTGAGGCTGGCCATGATGCGGCCATGCAAGCGTTGGGCTGCCTTCTTCAGGCGTATCATAAGATGGTATTCCAGAACAGAACCCTGAGGACAGATGCCTGAAAACCAATCACAGTTGTTCCAATGAGGTCCAATGGCTTGTGAGGTTCAATCTTCTGACTCACAGGACCATTGACGTGGGCTGTCCATCTGAATGTAGCTAATCAGGGTGTT